>NC_132869.1:7267200-7570000 GCF_048164855.1 Canis lupus baileyi | reverse complement strand
ATTTGCTGCTACCACACTTAATGCTCACAGTACTGAGTCATCTTTAATGCAAACACACATTTTCTGCCTTGTTTCTATGTTTTCCATTATAATGCAACACAAAAACAGTGTACATT
Organism: Canis lupus baileyi; assembly: GCF_048164855.1. Classification (NCBI taxonomy): domain Eukaryota; kingdom Metazoa; phylum Chordata; class Mammalia; order Carnivora; family Canidae; genus Canis; species Canis lupus. The sequence continues at coordinate 7,569,884 of NC_132869.1, read as the reverse complement.
GCATTCCATCCCTGCGAGGTTTGCATAAGCAGTTCCAAGTTAGACTAAATATTGTATTGTTCTTATTACAGTGGATAAATATTTCAAAGTTTAGGAATTAAATATTTTATTTTTCAGTATGCTCTCTGCCACTATTATGAACTTTTTACAGCTCCTTCATTCATGGAAAATCTTTAGGGTTTCCTTTTTTAAATGTAAGACTATTATTTGTATCCCCGAACAGAAGCAGAGCAGAGTTAACAAATAAGTTCAATAAATCACTTTATACTTGGTGTTTCTAAGAACAGTATGCTTCTTGATATAAAGAGACTTTTCTACGAGGCATGCATCTTTTATCATAATAAAAGTTTGGACAAAAAGATAAATCAAGTAAACATTACATTTCTAAGTATACAATTTCTCTATTCATTGTTATAATAGCATAGATTTTCTCGGCATATATCTCTTAACACAGGTATTTCTCACACTAAATTAAGACAACACATCCAAAGATGAGCATGTCCTGAGCTGCTTGGTTGAAATTTCCCACAAAATAAGAAACCAAGAAGCTGTTTACACATTTGCCTTAAAAGGAGCAGACTAATTATGTTAACTGATTTATTAATATATGAAGTTCTTTGTCCAATTATTAAAACTACAAAGAGACCAGGGAGCAATTTAAATGTCTAATGTACCTCAAAATCTCTTTCTTTAAGGTTAATTATAATTCCAAGCAGAGTTACTCTAGACAGGCCCTGTAGGTTTTATGCAGGTTTAAATAAAATAATAACAGTAACATTACCTCATTGGCCAGCTCCAGGAGCACTGGGGCAGTTCCATTTCTCCCCACTCCATTCAGGTACCTAGACAGACAAAGCCAAGTGGTAATGCAGTGACAAGAAAAGGCCAGCATAGACTTGTCAGTATCCCATGTGTGTACACATTTCTCCTGGGCAAATGCCATGCTCAACTCTAGTTAAAGTATGCTACTGTCATAGGAAAGCATTGAAGGGAAAAGGCAAACAAAAACAACTTACCTCAAACCCACTGGCAACTTACTAACTGAAGTTGGGGGCACAAGCTGTGAGCAAGTCGGTCTCCCTTGCTTTCGTCTTCTAACATGTAAAGTGAAGACGGAAGGGATTTTGAAAAGAACTAGCCCTATCACCCAGCTTTATCTGTACCACAAAGCACTTTATGGAGAGGAAATCAGTTTACTCTTATGGTTTGAAAAAAAAGCATCCATGCATTCATCTCACCTATTTACTTCTGTTTCACAACACTGGTTGACATCTTATTAAGAAACAAATGGGACAGACTTGTCATCGGTGGGCCAACACACCTTGTCAGGCAACACAAGCCATCATCTTACCTGCCCTGCATTTCCATCATAACCTCCATCCCTCCTCGTTGCCTAACCAGCTAAAAAAAAAAAAAACAAAAACAAACAAAAAAAAACACCAAACCAAAAAAACCTCCCCAAATCCATCCCAGACATGGAAGCCAGAGTGATTTTTATTTTTCAGTAAAAATTTTAATGTGCCATTCTCCTGGAAACACTTTATAGCTCCACATTAAATCTCACGATTCAATTATAACCACTTAATATTGTTTATCAATTTCTACATAATCTGGTTCCCAACTACTGTCCTCAGCCAGTCTTATCTGTAGTCACTGTTCTGCACTCCGACTTTTACCTGGAGAACTCATGATTCAGCTGACACCTAACTTTTCTCAAACCACCACAAGCCTGGGGAACGTGAGGTGCCCCAAGGTACAATTGATGACCACCATGTAACTCTCTCCATCACTTAACACAGCAGCGTACTGTGTCTGCCTAGTTACTCTCCACCTTAAACCCATTCCCCAGTGCAGGGCTGAATGCCTGATGATGATGGTAGAGGTAGAGGTATTTTATTCAATTTATTATGCCTAAAACAGCTCTCGGCTTACAATAGGTGATTACATTATACACATATGTATTTTTAAATAAATTACTGATTTCATGACTTTAAAAATTTTTTTTCTAAGATTGATTGATTGATTGATTCATGAGAGATACACAGAGATAGAGGCAGAGACCTAGGCAGAGGGAGAAGCAGGCTCCCCACAGGAAGCCCAACACAGGACTTGATCCTGGATCCGGGGATCAGGCCCTGAGTCGAAGGCAGACACTCAACTGCTGAGCCACCCAGGCGTCCCTGATTTAAAAACTTTTAATTAAAAAAAAAAAAAAAAAAAAACTTTTAAGAGCCACACTGGACAAGAGAATTCAACATGGACGTTTACTCTAGAGCATGCTGTTTGAGTGAATAAATTAACAATACCTGTTTGATAGTAAAAATCAAAGTCAACAGGTGAGGTCTTCCATAGAACTACCACAAGCAGATACTAAATTATATTATTTCGTAAGTATATTTATGAAGATATATGATTTTTCTACAAACAAAGTAGAATAAAAGTAAATTATTCAAGGTAGGAAGTCTCAGGATCATTATAACCTCAAAGTAATTCTAATAAGTTCATTTTCCATATATCAGGGACTTTCCTAAAAAAACTGTTTAGGAATCTAATCGAGAAATAAGCACTTTCAGGAGAAAAGGGCAAGTGTGGTTTAGAGAAAGGTCCCTGGGAAACAGCTTAGCTTAGAATCTCACATCAACTCAAAACAATTCCACTGCATGGCTAAGGCTGCTCAATAAACAGCCAATCGTTTCGGTCAAGTCTAACCAACTAATCCTGTGCTCACAGCCACCAAACATGCTCATCTGTTAAGGGTTCAGACTTTGGGTAAGATGAGTTAAACCTATATTGATATTAGGGTATCTTTACAATATCTTTACAACTTTCGACTCAATGTTCATTTATCACACAAATATTTTTTAAAAATTTTATTTATTTATTTATTTATTTATTTATTTATTTATTTATTTATTTATGATAGTCACACAGAGAGAGAGAGAGAGACAGAGGCAGAGACACAGGCAGAGGGAGAAGCAGGCTCCATGCACCGGGAGCCCGATGTGGGACTCGATCCTGGGTCTCCAGGATCGCGCCCTGGGCCAAAGGCAGGCGCCAAACTGCTGTGCCACCCAGGGATCCCCAAATATTTTTGAGCTAACTTATACTGAGCCTATTCCAGGTTCTAAAGAGGCAGGAGGGAACAAACCTTCCATGGTTCCTGATGTCATATTCTAGTGGAGAGACAAACAATGAAAACACAGAGACATACATAATATAATGATATATATATGCTACCATAAAGTGTAAACTTAGATGAGGTAGTCAGAAAGCCCAACCCTAAGAAAGTGACACGTGGGTAGAGACTTGTAAGAAGGAAAGTGATGAGCATGGGAGGAAGAACATTCCCAGCAAGAGGACAGTAAGCACAAATATCAGGAATGGGCCTGGGGTTTGGGGTGTGTGAGAACCAGGAAAGGCTCTAGTGTGACCAGAGTAGAGCTTTGACAGCCACTGCCTATGCCAGAGAACTGTCATTTGGATTCAAAATGACATGGTTTCATGGAAATGTTGCATTAACCATGAACCAATGGAGAGCCTCTATGAAGTTTAAAGTAACAGGAGATGGTCTAACCATAACCTACTATACCTATATAGAAATATGTTCATACCCAATATAGTGGGAATTCCTAATTACTTGTTAAAAGCTGCCTAGTTGCCAAGAAACAAAACCCCAGGGTACTGATGAAACCCATCTACGCTCTCTTAGCTGGTGACGGTAAAGCTCTGAAATGGAACCCTACCTCCCAAGGTCTACTAAGGTGCCTTCCAACGCTGAAGGGTAGACCTGCTTCTGAATATATTTATTCTCCAATTTATTTCCTAACTATATTCTGTAACACTTCAGGAGTGCTAGGGCAAAGAAATTAAGTGAAAATTAATTTGAAGTAGTAGTTTTCCTTTCTGGGAAATTTGTCTTCTATACAAGCGACTGATCAGGTTTATTCAAATTTTTAGCTATGCAATCAAAGGGGCATACTAATGACAAAAAACATTCAGTAAGGACACAACTGGAAATTCCTAATGCTACCCTTCTCTGCATCCTCAAAAAATGTGCAAACTTGTTGTGCAGACTTTCCATACATTTACAATGATTTGTTTCTCTCTCATTTAGACTGGAAGCTCCGTGGGAGGGATCTACACAAATGTATGCTGACCCTACATCCAACAGATCCTTAGCAAAGGTCTGAATTTTAAGTGAGATAAAAGGATGTGATTATGAACACTACATTAAGGTGACCTGGTCCATCTTCTAATATCTATTGATAAATTAAAACTACTTTGGACAGAAGCTATGTGTCATCTTCTAGCTTTGCCATAAGAGGACTAAGAAGTGTTTATCTTGTGGGTAAACCATCCTCAAAAGGTCTTCATAGAAGGTCCATCTTATGTTTTCTTGAGTGTGAAAGATTCATTAGCATCTAAGATTAAAAATAGTATGTGTTAATTTAAAAGATTTTTAAAAAGGTTTTATTTATTTATTTGAGAGAGAGAGCGAGCTTGCACTTGAGAGAGTATGGAGGGGGTGGGGGGCTGGCCGTGGTGGGAGGGGAGGAGCAGAAGGAGAAGACAACTCCTCGCTGAGCAGGGAGCCTTGCATAGGGGCCTCCAACCCAGGACCCTGGGATCATGACCTGAGCGGAAGGCAGATGCACAAATGACTGAGCTACCCAGGTGCCCCTGATTTAAAATACTAAAGGCAAAGTTATTTGATCTTTATTATTTTCATAATAATTATAACGGTAGAACTTCAAAAACCTACCAAAATTCTATGCTAAGCCTATAGGTGAATACTACCTTTGTTGATTCTACCTTTAAAATTTTTGGAGCCGATCCCCATGTATGTAGCTGTTTTCCCACTAAAACAGAGCAGCTGAGGATAGGTATCATGTCTTATTCACATTCATATACTTGATTCCTAGCATGGTAGATGGGACACAGTGAATGCAAAGTAAATTGTGCTAATTAAACAAAAGAGTGGTACAAATTTTCAGAAACTACTTTTGTCATGTAATGTCAATAACATATTTGAGCTGGCCTTTTTCCCATGTGAACATGTGAATGAAGTTCAATTGATCTGATTCTATAAAGCTAATAAAGCTGGCCCTCAAACAGTGTGTGTTGGAAGAAGGGAAAGATGGGAGTCAACATTTCTAAGCTTTGCTATTGATGGGGATTTAAAAATCTGACCACTTGTGAACATGTCTGTGTGTGTGCATACATGCCCATGTGCAATAGTCTGGATGGACCTAAGTAAATTTTACCAAGTATGTCTCCTTTATGGAAGTAAAATGTAATTAATGCAAGGAGAAAGAATAGAGCTGTTTTCAAAATGAACACTCAAGCTGTATCAGTACGTACACAGTACGAAGAACTGAGGAAATTTCCTCAATAATTCAAAAGCTTGAGAAAGCATTTTCAGCTGATATTTGGATATTTTGAACTTTCATTTAAGCACGATGGAATCACAATATGTACTATATGGTCTATAAATACAGACTTTGAATTCTGAATTAGGATCATATCAACACTAGCAAGAATGCAGACACACAGGAATTCTTAGACAGTGCTAGGGGGAAACCGTTACCACCTTTCTAGACAGTAATTTGGCAACATATAATAAAATCCTTAAACGCTCATTATTTGCACCAGTAATTACACATTTACAGAAATCTTAAAAAACTAATCCAGAATGCAAATACTTATGTACCAAAATGTTTACCACAATACTATTTTTATATTACAGCATTGGAAACAATATGTTCAACAGAGTTATAATTCAGTAAATTATGGTACTTTCCATGTGATGAAGTAATCCAATCAATAAAATGTTCACAAAAAGCTTTCTACAAAGTAGTATTATGTCATACACATTTTTTTTCCAAATATAAAATTCAGAATTCACAATGGTATATATAGTATGACCTCATCTATATAAAAATGGATTGACAAAAGACCAGAATGAAAAACACCCCCGTGGTTATCTCTAGCTGCCACAATCATTCATTCCTTTCTACACCATCACAAGTGTATTAATTTCTAGATTACTCAAGTATTACTTTTATAAAAGAAAAAGAATTAAAGTATTAACATTGTCAAATTGCTTTTAAATATGTTTTGATATAATACAATTTGCCTTTATTATTATCAGCTGGAAAACAAAACTCTCTTAAGGCCAATTTACCTTAGAGAATACAGGGACATTTAACTGGCTCATTTACAAGAGGCTGTGTGGTCAATCCATCTGAAAGTTAACAATATGGCCCATCTCCAAGCACAGAGGGCAGGGCAGAAAGCCAGGGAGCAGGGTGGTAAAGGAAGAAACTGGTGAGGCTGCTTTCTCTTTAGTCTGTCCATTACAGCCTAACTTCACATTTTTGCTTGGAATGTTGTGACTCCTTGAAACAACTGAGATTTTCACGTTTAAATAAATTCATAAATATATTTGTGGGAAGCCCAGGTGGCTCAGCAGTTTAGCGCCACCTTCGGCCCAGGGTGTGATCCTGGAGTTCTAGGATCGAGTCCCACATCGGGCTCCCTGCATGGAGCCTGCTTCTCCCTCTGCCCTGTGTCTCTCCCTCTGTGCCTCTCATGAATAAATAAATAAAATCTTAAAAAATAATAATAATAAATAAATATATTTGTATATATTCTATATTCTCATTATTGCTCACTCAAATGTTCATCATTAAGTAACCAGATTTATAGGAAAGAATTTTATTTCGGGCTTGACCTACTCAGATAATCCAATAAAGTATGTTCATACTTTATTAAATATACTTTTAAATGAAACTAGATTTTAAAAAGCCATACTTAGAGATCTTAGAAATCATCTCATTAAAATGGCATTTAAACAATGAAAATGACTGTCAGAGGGCAGCCTGACAGCCTGCCTATAAGTGGATCTCCAGATTTCTAAGAAATGCTCTATTTTCTATTGCTTACATTACCAAGGCTTTAAAAACTGGACAAAGAACCAAACTTTTATATGATGGGCTAACACAATAGTTTTTACAAACAAAAATGTACTTTTTGATGGGTAAGTAGCTTTTCAGTCTTTCTTTGGAGGGCCTGAGTTCCAAAGTGTTGCTGACTTCCTAACACCCTGTGAGCCATTCCTCATTTTTCACACATGATTTAAGTTATAACTTTAATTTAAATGTTGATGTCACTGAGATTATAATTCTTGAAAAAAATCAATTCAAATTCTACAAAGACTTGTTTAAAGTCTACAAAGACTTGTTAAACTTGTTTTGTGTCCTAGACACAAAAGTGGGCAAATGTGGTATGTATACCTGTAACAGATGCTGAAGAGATCTCTTACCATACATGGTACAGTGTATACTTTCTTAAAAAGCTAACTTCAATAACTTTTCTTTTCAATAAATGCTTCTCAATTCTTAAAAAATGACTTTACAGAAACATGATACCAATATTTATTCTAGGTACTCATTTCATTCATAAAATTTTTGTGCATAAAAATCATTCATCTAAAATCGGTGGTGTCACTCTCATCACAGAAACGATGTGTCAATCTTAGGTGTAATAATTTAAGAGCATATTTCAGACAGTTTTCCTTTCCAATATATCCTTGAAATATTTAAGAAACCAACCAACAATTTTAATGCAAGCCATTACCATTTACAGTTATAAATTATTCAGTCATTGAATATTGTACCAAAGACAATAACATGTTTAGAATTTTTTTAAAAGAGCCATTTTAAAATTCTGTTTTAGAACAGAGGTTGAAAACTATTTATAGTAAATTAAGCTGAAGTCAAAAAATCTCCTGGACATTATGTTGTTGATTTATACCCAGACTTTTTTTTAAATACAAAACCCCATTTAAAATGTGACAGTTGTCTATTATTATATATCTCCGTATGTCCTTACTTGACATGTTTTTTTCCCCTCATTTCAAAAATGGCAAACCCAATATCTATGATGCAACATAGAAGTGAGCCAAACTTCAATTTTGTTTTCTAACGCATTTTTCAACTTGTTGATATAAATAAGAAATAAAATTGGGCTTGAGAACTTTCACACATATATGTAGATACATGTGTGTATTAACATGCATCTCCACAAGATATCCACTTACAGTAAGTTTAGAGTAGCCAACTGAGATTTCATAATTACTATGAAGATTTCTTACATGGTATGCACACACAAACAATCAAGACAGTTTCACCATATTCTTTAAATATACCATTTGAGAAATCATTCAAAAATATACCTGGAGTCTTAAGCAAGACTTGTATCACAATGCCTTGAAATGTTACCATAGACAACTAATTTAGTGACCTAATTTATTCATAATTATTATTACAATTAATAGGTACTATGATACCCTCTAGTGGGGCAGGCAGGTCATACCTCTGATAATAAGTTTCAATCGCTTCTGAAGTATGATGTTTGGCATGTGTTCTTTTAATATGTTTCTGAAACAAAACAAAAAAAGATCTTTATGTTATGTCACACATCAGGTTCAAGAACAGAATGACATATTTCTTTATCCCAATATCTAGCACACTGGGCAAGGTGAATAAAAGAGTTTGGGGATTTAGGTGGGTGATAGGTCTTTTTTCCTTCTATTCAATGAATCCATGCATTTCAATCTCTACTGCATGGCAGAGATGTCTTCAGACTGCACAAGGTACAGTGTATGTTTAAAAGCCAACAGGGTCGTAGCAATTGAATCTAAATAAGTTTGCTTAGGGTTGCAGAGGGCAAAGGAAAACTTGTTCCCTCTTTCAACCTTTGTATTAATTTTCCCTCGATTCAATTCCATCTAAGTCCTCTGCACTCTAGTTTTACAACCCAATTGCCATTTTTAACCAGGAAGAACATTGCTTAAAAACAACTTATTTGAAAACTACAAAAAGTAATTCCATAGAGACTTGCCACTTGACTGACACCTGTCATCTCATGATAAATGACTCCATTTTCTGCCTCTCTTGCCTTCTGCCACTCCAGCAATGGTCATTTATCATCATCTCTGTCAGCAATGGAAAGCAGCACTGACAGTGCAAGTCAGCAAACATTTAGCACATGGAACGACGCAACACAGGGAAATTATTATTGTCAGAATAATAATGGTTTAGCATAATTTATTACAGGTCCACCAAATAAGCAAAGGCTAGATGTTATTAGACAGATGGATGGGTAGGCTTGGCAGGCCTCCACTGAGACGCAGGCGGTGCTTGATGTGGAAAGGAGAACATCCTCCAACCCAATCAGAGAGCTGGCAGTTCAATTACAAAGAAATAAAGGGACATTCATCATTCAATTAGGCACCTGTCAACCCTCACAAAGGAGAAAACTTCTAACCTGGTACTCCTGGGAGAAGATGCTCAGCAGAGTGGCCTGCGATTGACTGGAACAAATAAAAGAAGGACAAAGTTAATTACTGGAGTGCACGGCAAAGAAACAAAAGAGAAAGGAGCTTCAAAGGTAGGCCTGCTGCCCTGTAATCTAACAGAACATGAAAACAAGTGTGGAAAAGTTGTTCCAGATGAACACCTCAAACAAAGGCTTCCTGCTGCTAGGTCAAGGAGACAGAGAAAGGGAAGGGGGAAAATATGGATGGTCTTAGAGCAAATGCTCATACGATTTGGACATTTTGTAACTTTAGAATGATTCTAAATCATGTCTGTAGTGCACAGTTATGTTAAAACAGATCAAAAGGAAGTAAGGTTTATTTCCCTTTATAAATGATAAGAGTCAAACCCTATAAACAGTGGAGGACATGCGGTTCACTTTCTGGCAACAGTCTAAATTTACTTTGTTGGTGGACAGGTATCATCTGCAGCGAGCACAGAGTCAGGTGTAAAAAACTTTGGTCTTCACTAGAAGTATAACCAAGAGACCACTGGGACATTCCTACTGACACCAACGGGCTTTGAAAATGGAAGCTTTCGCAGTAGAAAGCCGAGGTCCTGGGAGTGTGTCATTCCCAAAGACTGCCATGAGCCTTATTCATCTAAGACTCCATGCAATGTCAAACACCTGGCAGGGAAGCAACCTGGAAAACACTCTTCCCAAGTGGGACTTTTCCTCTCACAACTGGAATTTTTTTTTTCTCTAAAAAGCAATCAATATCCTACTGCTACTCTTTTTGATTGCCCTCTGTAGATATATCTACCTTATCACACATCTCAAGAACAATTAATTATTTCTGATATATTTTCCTACTAAATGCTATCTGAACAAATTACAGCATTAATAATTCAACTTTTATGGTACACCAAAGCACTAGGAATAATTAAGATTTTTCTATGCGTGAATGAAACCTCTTAAGCTCATCACAGGTAATTTGGAGAGTGTGAAATACAAACAATGACACCATATTTCTTTACTCGCTGCCACAATGTTGTCATCTTCTGCACACTGTCAAAGGTTTGGCCTCGAACCCCTTTCCATTCTCATCAGACTACAAAAAAATAGGTTAAAAAAAACACAAACACTGTAAATGTTCAGCAAGGAAAACCAATCATTACTAAAGAACTGCTTCAATAACTCAAATGCACTAAAACTGAATAAAAAATTATAAACTTGTTATAGTCTATTTTTTTTCAGTTTCCCTTTAAAAATAGAAACCACCTTTGAAAGAGCCAATTTTACATGTAAAAATCTTCCTATTATTCCTGGCTTGCCTGAACTTCATAAGAAATGATATAACCCAGTAGCGTTTTCTGACAACCAGCTTCTGAAAAAAAAAGAGTGGCAAGATTAAGCCCAGATCTTTATAAACTACTGAATAAGTCAATATGTTATATATTTATGTGCAATAAATAGACCCTCTCCTCATTGTACAGCAAAATATATTTAGGTTAGCCATTTGATGATAGGCAAAACATCAGTCTCTAAGTGTCAGAAAATATGATGGAAATAAATATGCTTGTAATGGGCAAGTTGGGGACCAATGACTACTGAAGAGGGAACAAAACTGTGAATAAAACAAAAGCGTAAGCGTGGAGGCCCAGAATGGGAAAAGTAAGAGATAGCTGGGGAAGTAAGTCCAGGAATAAACAGTTTCATAGTGAGAAGCTGGTTAGGAATTGAGGAAACTGTAAAAATGGAGGATGAGACAATGTCTTTAGCTAGGAAATGGTCTTTCAACTGCTTAGAATTCAATTCAGTGGAAACTGTGGACAGAGCCTATGGAGTAACCCATTTTCTCAATGGCCAATGGAGTTAAAGAGAAGATTCCAGGAGGAGATAAAACTGACCTAGATATAAAGAGAGCCAATGAGGGGCACCTGCGTGGCTTGGTTGGTTAAACATCTGCCTTCAGCTCAGGTCATGATTTTAGGGACCTGGGATCCAGCTCCTGTCGGGCCCCCTGCTCAGTGGGGGCCTGCTTCTCCCTCTCCCTCTGCTGCTCCCCCTGCTTGTGCTCTCTCTCTCTCAAATAAACAATCTTTAAAAAAGAGAGAGAGAAAGAGAGAACAAATGACATACTTAGCATAGTAAAAAGGACAGACAGACCTGGGTATAAAATACTTTGGGTTTGGTTGACTAGATGAAGCTGTAGAGAGCTGAATGTCCTCTGCTAGGTTACTTGCCAACCAAGCTATGTGTTCCTTTATGTGCTGAGCTTACAGAATAATGTTAATAAGACTCACACCTTAAAGAGCAGTAAAGTATTAGTGTAACCAAGACACTGACTCCAGTGTATATCATTTGTTACTCTCCTCTGAAGTATTAATTCTGAGAAGATATTCCAAATGGAAAGAGGCAAGTGAAGACTAGAGCAATCACAATCTTCAAGTGTACAGCAGTGAAGAGCTTACCATGTCTGCTCTTCCCCCTCCCAGCGTTTGATTTGACTAGCTAAGAGTGCATAAGTTTTGGTATAAATTCAACAATTACCAGGTTCGCAAGGAATATGGTTTATAGCCAGAGGGGAGAAAAAGATACTGCATAACCATAAAGTCTGTTTTGAACACCACAGTCAATCAGTCGGCAGTATTCTCTAAGCATCTATAATGTCCTGAGGTCATGGGTAGGGGGAAATAAGCCCTCAAAATAAAAATAAAGAAAAAAAAAACTAAGTAACCAACTTAGAGGAGACTTTCAACATGTATGTGCAACTGAAAAAGCAAAAATTACAACACTGTCAAGTACCAATGTATTCTTTAGGAATCTAGTGAAACAAATCACACTCTAAATCCTCACATATTTCAAGACTGCATTGGCTTTGGAGCCTATATGTGTCGCTTAGCATATACGTGTTTTAGATTTACATGTTCAAAATTATGGTCACTTATTTTGAACAAATGCCCAAGATATATTATTAAAACCTCTTAAAAGATCACTTTTGTCTTTTTTTCCCATACTACTCTCCCAGGTGAAGCACCTCACCCTGCAGCTTTCTGAGAAAAGAAGAGCAAGCCAGTAGACTCCCAGAATGGCTATGTAAAACCTTGCCCAAGTCATGTTAGTGGCTACACAGAGCAGCAGTAGTCATATTGTAGCAGTGGGCAAACAAGAATGAGGTCAGAGCCAACACAAAGAGGATGGCAACACAGAAGATGGAAAGAGCTCGGGCCTTGAGAGCATTGTTGAGCTGCTCAACCAACCATGAATTGAACCGCTATGCTCCATACTTCTCCTGAGTAATCATATGTGCTTCCCTTTTTTTTTTAATCTTCAAAAAGAAGAAATAAACCCACTCAGGTTTCTATGTGTCCTGGATATAGGAGACATGATAGAGGGAGGCTGAGAAAACATACTCTATCATGATGACATGGGTATGGGATGCAATACTTGGAAAGGATTGTCCATTTCTGTACTTTATAATTCTCTTCTTAGGTGGCAGCTATATATTTGGCTTCCTTAAAATTGTTCCTCTGACTATCATTTTGTCACTAAATTGCTGTGAGATCATCAATTAGGGTGAGGGGGGATTTTTCCATATAGATTTTAAATATTGATGGGGTACTATTTACTCTCATTTTATATTGCATCCAGGGCTCTTCAAATGCCAGGTGTATGAAAGGGGATATACCAGTTCCTCATTCAATATTTAACTCAACATGTCCCCAAATCCATCCAGCTAAGATCTCAATAACTTGAAGGATATTACAGAAAACGAACACCAGAGGGTCTCCTGAGTGCTACAGAGACTAAGAGCAAACAGAGTTCGGCACAGTCTTAGTTGCCACATAACTTTCATATAAGGAGGCAGTCCTTATGTTCCCAGGTGGAGATTTAAAAAAAAAAAAAAAAAATAGAATCTTGGGATGCCTGGGTGGCTCAGTGGTTGAGCATCTGCCTTTGGCTCAGGGTGTGACCTCAGAGTCCCAGGATCAAGTCCCACATCAGGCTCCTTGCATGGAGCTTGCTTCTTCTCCCTCTGCCTCTCTCTCTGCCTCTCTCTGTCTCCCATGAATAAATAAATAAAATCATTAAAAAAATAAAAATTAGTAAAAATCTATCTTAAAAAAATGTTTTTAAATAGAATCTTAAGGAAGAAGATATCACACATTTTACGTTCTTCCTCTTCTCAAGTACACAACTTCTGAAAAAAGACCGTAAGAAAGTAAATATCATTACTGACTTTCCGAGCACCTTTTGGTAGAGAATCTGGGAAGCTTAAATGTCTACACTTTACTGAGCTCAAAATTCTCTGAGCAAAAGAGATATTATTTCTGGACTCAGAAAGTAGTAAAACAATTAAAGGGAGATGAAGCCAGGTCCTCCTATGAAGCAACATACTTGGAGACCTCACGGTTACAAGGTAAAACCTCCCTAAGTCTGTGAAAGAACACAATGGAACATTGGCTCTACACGGTTAGTGATTCAGAGTACTCGTCAAGGAAGATCTCCTATGATAGCAATGCATCTACCCTCGCTAGCTCCCACTTTCCTACACACCTACACACAAATCTGAAATGGAGAGCCCCCCACACACACTAAAATCAAGATGAAATGCAATGAGACAGCAAGACTTGGTACCAGAAAAAATACCACTAACTTCTTCCCCCCTCAGGAAAACATAATGCAAAATGCAAAGAATCTGGAGAGAGATTACTGAAGCTCTAATACTAAAGGCAGGGGAGGGGGCAGACAAGAGGAGAAAAATAGTTAAATTCAAGAAATAGAGAAATATGTATGCATTCTACCCACCCCCGTTTCCTCTCTTCCCAATTTTTAACTTCATATCAAGGTGGCAGTCTATAATTCATGCCCAACCATGGCGAATATTCCCACAAATGACTGTATGTATGGCACCATCAAGCTTAGCAATAATCAATTATCAAAAAGAAAATTTAGAAAGGCTGTAGTTGTTATATGTATGAAAAAAGAGTGGTTACTGTCCCAGACTCTTAACTAACCTTGCTGGTAATCTGAAGTCAACTATAAAACAACTCTACACCAAGAGCTAAAATTTAAATGGATATTTACTTTGTGCTAGACACTATACTGGGCACTTTTGTTTTACCCCCACAACAGCCCTTTGAGGTAGGTACTATTATCTTCCTTATTTTAAAGACATGGAAATGAAGGAAGGGAAGTTAGATAATACAACTGCTTATTTGTAGAGTGGGGAATTAAAATCCAGGTTCAATTCCCAAGCCCAGACTCTTCATCTCAGTGCTAATCTGCCTTACCCACATTTCCCAGAAATCAGTTCTACAAATCACATGTACTGATAACCCTGCTTGAGTATTAATATGGTATCACACTATGCTCCAGACAACCCTTCAAGGTAGGCACTCTTGCGTTTTTAATAGAAAATTGAAGCCATGGATATTTCAACCAAATTCCACGGCCTTAGACAATAGTCTACTTTTTTTAAAAAACAAATTGCGGTTTTCCTTTAACTAGCTATATAAAAATGCTGCTCTTCCTTGAGTGGAAAGATAAAGGAATTTCAAGAAACAGTCTAGGATTAAAAAATTGTTGGGTAATTTCCATTGTTCCTGCTGCAGCTAAGGTATATGTTGTTAATAACCACAGCATTGCCTGAAGATCCTCTATGTAACTACATATATGCTTTAGCTTAAAATGCTATTTACTGCACATAAAGCAGCTTTAAATCCTTCCCTGAATAACACAGTATAAATAATCTAGTCTTCTCTATAGAAGACAACACCCTCTACAGGTGTTAATTTTATTAAATAATATTTAATGAAGAGTGTTTCCTAGTTATAAAACAGTATATATTCTGTGTAAAATGAAGAGATATCCATTGTTAGCATTCTGGCATATATGCTTCCTGTGTTTTTTACTCTGTGTCCACCGTGTGTACGTGTGTGTGTATCTATACACACATAAACATTTTAAAAATTTTGTTTTTAACATACTTTTTTTTGTAACATACTTTTTTTTAAACATACGTTCATTACATAAGGTGTTAACAATGATCTACGCCATTACATCATCTTACTCTTTTTAAACTATTTTTATTGGGAATAAGACACTATAAGGAAAAAAATAGAGAACAAAGGTATAGCCAATGAATATACAAAAACCAAAACCATATAAAGCCATTAGGTGAACAAATAGAAGACTGCTGGCACCCCCAATAGCACGCTATTTGATCACCAAACTTTTCCTCTCACAAATGAACCTGATGTTTATGTTAATCCCTTTCTTACTTTTCTTTATAGTTTTACCACCCAAATAAGGATCACTAAGTTGTGTGGGTGTGCTTTGCCTGTGTGTAAACTTTGCATGAATGGAACCACACAGCATTCTCTTTTGTATCTGGCCACTATCATGGGACATGTCCATGAAAGTCATCCATGTTAATTTAAGTGCAGTTAAATCTTTTTCGCTGTTCTGCAGTGTATTCTATTGTTTAAGTATATACCACATTTATCTATTTTATTGTTGATGGACATGGGAAGTGTTTTTAGTTTTTTGCTAATGAAACTAATGCTGCAGTGAACAATCTTGCATACCTTTTGGTGCACAAGTGCACACATTTCTAATGAGTAGAAATATAGGAGTGAAATTTTGGGTCATCTGACATGCACATCTCTGGCATCAGTAGATACTGTCAAACAATTATTCAATGTGTTTGTAACAATTTTAAACTCCTACCAACTCTAAAGGAGAGTCCCCACTGGTGACCATCCTGGTCACCGAGCTTAGTCCTTAGTCTGTAGCTTGTCTTTTCATTTTCTTCACGTATGTTTTGAAGTGCAGAAGCTTTTCATTTTGATGAAATCCAATTTATCTATTCTTTATTTTGATTACTTACACTTTCTTTTTAAAGATTATTTATTTATTTATTTATTTATTTATTTATTTATTTATTCATTCATTCATTCATTCATTCATTCATGAGAAACACAGAGAGAGAGGCAGAGACACAGGCAGAGGGAAAAGCATGCTCGCTTGCTCCCTTGCTTCTCCAGGGAGCCTTATACGGGACTCGATCCTGGACCCCAAGATCATGCCCCAAGCTGAAGGCAGATGCTCAACCACTGAGCCACCCAGCAATTACTGATTACTCACACTTTCTGTGTGTCTCTTTTAAGAAATCTTTGCCCATCTACAGTTATGAAGATATTTTCATAGATTTTCTCTTAGAAGCTTAATAGTGTCAGCTCTTACATTGAGGCCTATGATTTATCTTGGATTAAATCTGTATATTGATAGGAGAAGCTGCAGTTTTTTTTTTTTTTAATTTTCATACAAATATCTAATTGACCACATACCATGTGCCCACCCTATTATCACTGTTGCCTTTGAGAAAACCAAATATCTGAACGTCGTCCATTTTGGGACTTTATAATCTGTTCCACTGATCGATATATTTATCTTTACACAGATACTATATTGTTTTGATGATTGTAGCTAAACAATGTACATTTAATGTAATTACTGATATTTTTAGGATTAAATCAATCATCTTACTAAATGCTGTCTTACCCACTACACATTCCCTGTCTCCTTTCTTGCCTTGGTTTTAGTTGTTTTAATACTTATTCTTCATTATTTGAACATTGGCAATTTGGAAGTGGTACATTCTTTACAAGTTATGCTATTCTTTTAATGATTATCATACATAATTACATGCCTCCTCAAATGATCAAGATTTCTTTTTTCCAGCAATTTAAAAAAATATTTTATTTATTTGAGAGAGAGAGAGAGAGCAGAAGCAAGGAGGAGAGGCAGAGGGAGAAGCAGACTCCCCACTGAGCAGGGAGCCTGACTGGAGGTTCAATTCCAGGACCCTGTGATCATGACCCTGAGCCAAAGGCAGATTCTTAACCAACTGAGCCACCCAAGCACCTCAATCAAAATTTATTAATTAGTGATTAACTGCTGCCTGGAAAATATAGAAACTTCACAACACTATCTACAATTCTCTATTCCTAAAACAAGATATTATGGGCACTGTTTTAATTCTGCATACATCTTAAAAATCACAAGACACTGCTATTATTTTACAGTGTCTGTTCATTCAGATATACCAACACATGTACCGTATCACTGCCCTTCATTCCTTCTTTCTCCACTCTTGCATCTGGAATAACTTTCTTTTAATAAATGCATCTGTACCAATGTGTAGGTAATGTCAAATTTTGGTTCTTTTAATGCTAATATTGTCATATTTCTCTACATGGTTTGATTTTTTTTTAACTTTTGTTTTTAGGATGTTTAACTATAGTATTTAGTAAACTCCTGCTTAGAATCTGTTGGACTTCTTAAATATGTGGCTGGATATCACTCATCATTTTGGGAATACTCTTTATCATTATTTCTTTAAACACTGCTTTAGCACTCTCTCTCCTCCTGAAACATCAAATAAGTGTATTGAGTCCCCCCCCCTTACTACTTCCTCCATCTCTTACTCTCTCTTCATATGTTCCACCTTTTTGTTATTCTTTGCTATTCTGTTATATTCTAAGTATTTTCTTCTGTTGTATCTTCCAGTTTACTAATTCTCTCTTCAATGGGGTCTAATTTACTGCTGAATCCATCCAAATTCAGTTTTTATATTTTCCACTTGTAGATTTTCTATTTGATTATTTTCCAATTAAGTTCCCTATAACATGCTACAATTTTCTTTTTTAACTTCTTGAATGAAGTACATTTCTTAAAATTCTGTTAGTATTCCAGTAAGTAGAGACTCTTTAAGTCTATTTCTACAGTTTCTACTAGCTCTCATTCATGTTTTCATGTCTACTTATGTGACTGAGTATATCTCACCAGATGTCATTTTACTTGAAAAACTGCTTTATAAATAATTTGAAGACTCAAATGATGTTATCTTTCTCCAGAGATAATTCTGATGTGATTTTAGGAGCAATATAAGTCTAGAATCAGCTTACTTCAATTTCAGGTATCAATTCTGGGGACCAATGAAGTGAACCTCAAGCTGACATGTAAAGCCATTTTACTTTCAGTTCACATTTACTCCTAAGCTATGGCCCTTTAGGGTCCTATCTCAAAGCCTGGGACATTTACATGAACACCTACCTTTGGTGGCCTGTGATCTTTCAATCTTGTCTCCTAGCCCTATAAAGTTGTCAAAGGTTCTGTTCAGGACTTGACTATATCTCATGCAAGGGTAATTAAACTAGAGTCTAATGATTAAAAAGTCCCCTAAATGTCCCTATTTTCAGAAATTAAAAAATGCATTTCTGAAAGAAGAAATTATGATGGCAATAACAAAAATACATAAAAGTGAGCAATCATAGTGGTGATATAAACAGCTGTAAGAAATTTTTGCACAAATTAGATATTAGGGAGAAAAGAAAAGGGAACTGATTTTATTTTAGGAGATTCTAGCAAACTGGATATTATAGCTAACAAAATTTAAAAAGAAAAGAAATGAAAGATTCAAGAAGGAAGACTCGAAGAGGAGTTGGATAAACTGATCTTTAAGGCTTTTCTGTTCTAAGTCTGCCCTATTCTAAATATTCTGAGTTAGAGTCTTTAAGTATCTAGACTTCTTTCCTTTCTAATTAAATCTAGATATTAACTTTTTAGAATGAGTCATAACATAAATCAGACAAATAAGAAGCCTGGCTGACAAACACTCAATTTCTTGTGCTAAACCAAATGTCTGGTCATTTTTCCCTAAAGCAATCCCAGTAAGTTCAACACAACATATAAATAATAGATACATTTCTAAGAGGTGTTTATCAATTCTTCCTACAATGATTTCTTCTGATTTTTCCCTTATTTAATAAATCAGATTCAACTACATTATAAATGCTCAAATTAACTTTGTGGTAATTTTATTACGATTGTAGAGAGTGAGAGAGAGGTAGAGAGACAGAGAGAGAGAAAACAGATAATGATAGATGAATAACAATAGCCTGTATGTAGATATTTACAATCTTTCCCTTGTTGGTTAAAATTCAACTTATTCCCAATTCTACAGAAGAGTATTAGCTAGTATATCTTTCATCACTTTCTTCATTTACTTCCAAGCCAGCATTATTTCCCATCTTCGTAAGCCAAAACCTGCCTACCTTTCAAACTACTGTCCATCACTGATTCTCTTCATGACCTAGGGTCTTTATCCAGAAACCCTTTGTTTCTATAAATTCTATTCAGCCTCCAACCCACAGCAATATCACTTCTGCCCTCATTCCTTAACTGAAACAAAGGCCACTATATCCCAAAGATATGTTTTTGTCCTAGTTGACCTGATGGCAACATTTTGCACCTACTATCCACCTTTTCTTAAAATCTTTCCTCCCATGAATTCCAGGGCACTAATTTCTAATAACTTTTACTCCTACCCTGTTAGCCATCTCTCTTTCTCTCTTCCACTGGCTGCATATCTTCCTCCCTGCAGTTTTGTAGGGACATCTCTTCAACCTTCTTCTCTTTGCACCTCACATGCTCATGCAAGTAAAGCCACACCCTGCTCTGCTCCCAGTAACTACTTCCAAAACTCCCAAATATATTATTTCCAGCCTCCATCTCTACTCAGAATCAGTCCCAAGTTTTTAGCTCCTTATGGGACTTTTCACTTATTTGGCTACAAGTACCTTAAAGTTAAATTTACCACCACTCCCTTCCCAGAAATGAATTTCAGATCCAACCTCCTTTAAATCAATTATTACTATAAACACAAACACTTGAGCTAGAAATCTCTGGATCACTCTAGATTCTTTCCTTTCCCTCACCCCTGAAATATCTAACAAGTCACCAAGTCTTGTTGATTCTATCATTGAAAGTTGTTCACATCTGTCCCTACTCCCCTCAACTGCTAAATAGCTTCCTGATTCGCTTCCCTTGCTACAGGGCTTTACAACCTTTAATCCAACCTCCAATTTACCAACAACACTTCTAAAATACACATCTAATTACATTACCCATTGGGCCTGAAAATCCCAGGAGGTGTCAACTATCTATACAATGAAGTTTAAACTCTTCAGCAAAGCACTCTTTAGGCCCCTTCTTTCTAGCCTCTCACACTCTTTCCCACCTTCAAATCCTGAAACAGTTTACAGCCTAATCTTACCATATCACTATAAATTACCATATTCTTTCCAGAGTCTAGACTGTTCTTCTTTATTCTATGTGGGAGAACTTTTACTCTTTAGAGTAATAAGTGGACTCAGGATACTCCTGCAGAACATATTATCACTATTAAATCAAGTTATTTTAGTGAAAGGAGTATCTCAAGAGATGAGATATCATAGGATTTCTAACCTAACCCTCTCATTTTAGAAGCAATAAAAGTAAAGGTAATAGAGATGAAATGATTTACTCAATGTTACAGAAAGTGTTATTTTTCATCAGTTACAGATAAATCAAGGAAAAAATAAGTTGTGCTACAAGCGATACGTAATGGAGTAATAGCGTATTGAAGTCATTTTAACAGATGGGAATACCACATATTTTTGTTATTTCAGTAATCATAATGTATCTATGACCCATGTGCATAGGCTAAACCATAAATACAAATAAAAAAGTAAAACATGCTAGAACACATGTTATATGCCCAGGAGATCCCAAATCCACAAAGTTCACACTTCTTACCACCAAATGATGTGATGAATGGGAAATCAACATTATGATTTTTCCCTCTATGACAGTTCTTTGTTTCTAGTACAAATGCAAAATTTTAAATGTGACCCTACAATATGAAAAGTGATGGTTTCTCCAGGTAATGTGTAATTTTCCCTGATTTAGGACCATTTTTCAGTCCTTCAGAATATTAGTTTTCTCTTAGACATTTCTGGTAGACATCTTCATGTGTTCCACAATTATTTTCTAAAAAATGGAGACCATTGAAAGCTGTACTGTCAAGGGAGCACCAATAGGAACAATTGCTGTTATTCTGGAAATGCTTAAAGTCTAGTTGTGAAAATCACTTAATATTTCTAAGTCTTAGTTTCCCCATCTGTACATAGATTTATGACTTTAGAAAGCATTTTCATCTTAAAAGTTCTAGGATTTTTATCAATTCTACAACTTTAAAATTTCTCTCTGCTTATAGCCCTAAAGCATTTAAGTATAGTTCATCAAAAAACTGTGCCTTAGTCCTAATAATAATGACTTGTAATCATGTTGACACTGGACATTTCTTTGTGGGCCTAACATAACAGGTGTACTCTAGGTCAGTAACTAGAGTGATTAAACTGTTTATTAAGACTTCTAAGCATTTAAAGTAATCAGACCACAGGGTGAGAACATGAAGGAAAATAATTAACTCCTTTCATTTACCTGTGATTATAAGGTACCACGTCCCCCAGTAGAGGTTAAATAATCACCTCTCGGGTCTAACACAACTATTTTACTGTTGAAATCCCAGTCTCCCCCAAATTACCTTATTTTTTTTATATACTAACTGAAGACAGATGTTTAATAAAAGAGCCACCAGAATCTTAATCTGAAAAGTTGATTTTTAACAAAATATATTTTTACATGTAAAAATATATGCATATATAACAATATTCAACCTAACAATTATTCAAGTGGCAAAAGAGGGGTTTTATTGGTTGTTCTTGGGTTTTTTTGTTTTTTTGGTTTGGGTTTTTGTATTTTTAGGAGATCTCTTGCTTGAATTAAATTATCCCAGGAAGAGACAAGCAGGCCCTGAAGAACTAAAAGGGCCCCACTTCTTTTTAGGAACTTCAAATTGAACGATTGGTTTGGCTCTTAAGATTTTTATCATGGTGGCTGATGTCGTGGGAAATAAAGGTAATTCTTAAAATCAGTTTGGTTTCACAAGGGAATTTGTCAAAAGGGTTCAAAATACAAAATGAGATACCAAAAAAACAATAATATCAATTTGTATTACAGTGACAAAAATGACTTCTCTGAAAAACCACCCTCAGCACAATTCAGTAAGTAATCTATGATATTATTATCATGAATGGGATGAGATCACTGTTACCACTAGCCAATAATGGTTATCTTTCTATACCGCCATATCACTTTTGGCTTTTCTTCTGCAAAAGCCTCAGACCTAAAGCAACACCAAATACTAATGCTAACTTTTCCTCATCATGTACACTGCTAAAAAGAATACGGATTCTGATCCTCTTCAAATCGTTTTCTTAAAAGAGCTACTTATCATAACCAAATAAATTCATTTTGCTTTCTCAAGCATTTATCTTAAAAATAAAATGAATGAATGAACATCTTGAGGCTCATCTAATCCTTTGACCATAAAGCTACTAGTCTGTATTTAATAAACATAATTGCTTCTGTAACCTTTCCACAGAGTAAAAAAGTTTAGACTATTGTTTAAAACCATTTAAACATTTTTTTATTCTTTTTCTGTACAGGAGTATGTGTTCTGTACTCCCAATCCTTCTTAATTTAGTAGGTCACAGAGACCTTATATAAAATTAGTAAAAATGATTGGCTACATTCACTTTATAATTGTTTTGATTTATAAAAATCACCCTATCATCTTTACCACTTTCTTCCTAAACACATTTTCAGTTATATTAATATAATAGTATTCACAATTTCATGCTCTTTCCTTGTTTTTTATCCCCTACTCTCAACCTCTAGTTACCGAACTGATGCTTTTAAGAATTTAACAAAGAAATGCAGGAATTTGCAAAAAAGTAACTTCCTTAGAACTTAGTGCTTTTACATAGCCTCACTAGTGATCTTATGAGGTCAAGCAAACTATCTGAAGCTTTAGATGCTGTATTTTCCCTACTGCATTAGTTTGAAAAAAAAAAATGTAGATTTTCAGACTTCTCTAAAAACATCATCATCATGATGATATGGACTATAATTAGTCTACAACCACTTCACTTTAATAATAAATGCTGAGAATATTAAAACAACAAATGGAATGCCTTAAGATGCATTAAGCTCTTCTCTTATTAAACACAAAATTTTAACTCTTAACCACAAACCTTTTATTCTTAATTCACGATCAAATCCTTCTGGCAGTTAATCTCAGCACTTAATGTCATTCACTCCAATAAAGCCAATTTTAAATGGCTGTAAATGCCTTCCCTACTTCTCTGTGTGTCTTCACAGAAACTAGAAGACGAACAGAGATGATGGAGTTCAGTTACTATGACTATGCACAACACAATTACGCTTCTTATACACTAACTTCTGCTATAATATCCTATTTTGTAACTTTTCCCCATTTCTGTTGAACTCCATCAGTCTAATAAAGCGCAGATGCTCAACAAATACCTACTATCTTGGTGATCAGGTGATGATGGATGATGACAAAGATACAATGAGAGTGAAGAGCTTTGTAGGTATCATGCTCTGTATTATTTAATTATCAACACTAAAATAACAGAAATAGTAGTATTTAAGAAACTGAGGGGCAGGGGTAAAGTATCTTAACCAAATCAATGAAACCAGCATGTGAACATAGCTACTTTGGCCTCAAACCCTATGTTCTTAATATGGCATCCAAGAAATAAAATTACTTTCAAGAACCAGTGGACTAACATCATATAATTCTTAGTTGCAAAACAACCTAGTTTCAACAACAATAAAAAGGATCCTACACCACAAGCTTCCACCTTTTCTCCATAAAGTTCAATTCAGCAGATACGAATTCATCACCCAGTAAAGTTAATGTGCAACTAGTGGCTTTAAATGAATATATCTTTAGCTATAATTTGAAATGAAAAAAATTACATGTAAAGCTATATTAACACTATGTTTATAATTAAGCTTTAAGTAAGCATATGTTTAAGGTCTATAAAAGAAGACATAATTGTAAAAAATGTGTACGAGTTTAAAGTTACAGGTGATTTATTTTCTTATGGTTTTAATCTTATTTACATAAGAAATAAAAATTCAGAGGGGGAAACATACTTTTTTCTTGATATGTATATAATATCCTAAAAATGTGACTGGGCTTCATGTATGTTCCAAAATATACCAACCAATCAAACTATAGCAAATATCCCTTATCCTACAGAATTGCCACTTATATTGTATAAGATTCTTCTCAAATCTCAATGTGCCCAATGCTTGAGCAGTGCCAAAGAATTATGCGCCTCAATATTTAGAAAAGCCTGATTTTGATATAAGAAGCCTAAATTCTCTTTTCAGGCACAAAAATGACCTCCAGAGGAAGGAGGAACTCCCTTCCCAGATCAGAGGAAACCAGAAAGACTGCCTTCTCTGACACAAATGCTAAGGTAACTCAAGACAGCACCCACCTGGGGACGTGCTTGCTGTACCTGGTTCCTTCTAGAGCTACATGACCTCATCCTGGGGTCTACCCACAACTTCCAGACCCAAATTAACATCAAGGAGGAAGAATCTAAGTACCTTCAGCCAAGCATCCCAGCACTTGATAAGGTTAAGTCCAATTTGCCATTATCTTGGCTCATTTCTTCAGACTCAGCCCACAGACTGCTGAGCTTCCCAGATTTTTTGTTTTGTGTGTGTGTGTGTGTGTGTGTGTGTGTGTGTGTGTAATGGGAATCTTGACTTTTCAAACCTCTCTAGTATTATGGTTATTTGAGAATTTGCTCTTGACAGGGACTTAAGTCTCATCCCTGGCCCAGCCTGGCTGTTGGGTCCTGCTCCCCATGATGGAGGTCCCTACAGGTGCCTCTCTCTACTTCACAACACCTACTCTGTTTGCTCCCATCTTGTTCTAAACCAGGTAAAGGGAGAGAGGACATCTATAGGCATGTCCACTTGTCCCCATCCATCCCACAAGCCTACTGCATTCCCCTAAGGAAAACTGGATCATGCCCAGCTTTGCCCTACAAGTGACAGTAAAAATGCTGAAAAATCCACCTGAATAAAAACCCTTTCAGTTCTAAGATACACACATCAGGTAATATACTGAAATCTATTTTTAAGCATAAGCACATTGAAAAGAATCAAACATAGGTGATGCTATGAAGAAAGTAACAAACACCTTATTTTCAAAGTTTTTTTCCTCAAGTTTCCCACATATAAAATTCTAACCACTTATGGGTAGTCATCATTTCAATGAATTGTGTCAAATGAAAAGGGAAAAAGAAAGATACATTTACCATAAGTGTAATTTATGGTCTTACTAAATCCAGCAGACTGAAGGATTTCATTTAGTCTATCATGAATTCTTAGACCAAAGCAATTCTATTAAAAGCTCTTGAAGAAAAACAAAACAAAACAAAACAACACCAAAAAAAAAAAAAAAAAAAAACACTTGAACTTGTTAGGTCAGCCAACAAAACCTTTTCCCAAATATTACGTCAGATATCACATTTCCTACATTTTTGAAAAGCTAACACACTAAGTAAGGAGTCTGTCCCTCTAAACGGGGCGTGGGGGGGGGTGACAATTTAATTTTTTTTAAATGAAATTTTTTCCCATGAACTAAAAGAACAAGTATAATATTTTATAATTTCAGATACACAGTCTTAAAACAATACTAGGTATTGGCTGGGCAAGACTAACATTACTCTATGCAGATTAGAAATCATAGGCTCAGAAAAATTACCAAAATATACATAGAAGCATCTAGTTCCTAAAGAATTGAGCCTCTCAAAATTCAATCCTGTAACCAAAGTACCAGCTCCTCCTAGTTCACCTTTCCACCATGTCTAAGATGTGGCTTTCATACTGATGGCTAAGGGGAGTGGTATCATCGTCATTCCAGACAATGAGATGAAGTTAGTCTATATAGCACGCTGCTTCTCACATTTTCCTGTATGCTCATCTTCCTTATCTGATAGTTTCTCTTTATATTGTCTCACTGGCCCAATGTTAAATTCAGCTAGCTGAGACACCATAAAGGCAAATGTTATCCTTTGGAATTGCTTTTAGAATACAACTATGAAGGAGGATAATCTGGAAGTTTCCAAAATGACTATATTAAACCTGAATTGTACCAGAATTTGGACAATTACACAATGTTCCAGGAAGAAAACCAGAGGAAACCATGTGGCTTCAAACCAAAAAATAAAGAAGCAAACAGACCCAGCTGAGAAAGCCTGTGTTCTTAAAAATCTTAATTTTAAGCATTCAAAAATGTACCTGGATGGCTCTTTCACTAGCTGTTGGGGGCACTAGCACTGCTATTCAATAGCTCTCAATAGAATTGCTTTGGTCTAAGGGCTCATGAAACCCTTCAGACTGGTGCATTTACTGAGCTGATAAATAAGTCTCATGTTGAATTTTAATTTAAAGTATTCTTCCTTTCTTTGTCTGCTTTTTCCCCCCATTAGATTCTGCATTCTTTAAGGCAAGGGATCTTTCTATCTTTACACCTTTTAAACTTTACATCACCAACATTTAAGCACAAGATCTTTTTTTTTTTTTTAATTTTTTTATTTATTTATGATAGTCACACACACAGAGAGAGAGAGAAGCAGAGACACAGGCAGAGGGAGAAGCAGGCTCCAGGCACTGGGAGCCCGATGTGGGATTTGATCCCGGGTCTACAGGATCGCGCCCTGGGCCAAAGGCAGGCGCCAAACTGCTGCGCCACCCAGGGATCCCTTAAGCACAAGATCTTGAACATACTAACATTTCAGAGGTTGATCTAAAAGAATAACCCCCCTCTTCTGATTCTTTAACATCTGCCTACCTCTACACCAAACACATATCCATTTGCAAGGAAATGCAAAAATACTGCAGCTCATAGCACACAGAATAAATATTCATTAAGACAACATTGGGATGCTTGGGTGGCTCAGTCAGTTAAGCGTCTGTCTTTTGGCTCAGGTCATGATCCCTGGGTCCTGGGCTAGAGCCCTGCCTTGGATTCCCTGCTCAGCAGGGAGTTTGCTTCTCCCTCTCTCTCTTTCCCTTGCCCCCTACCCCCACCCCAGCTCATGCTCACTCGCGCTCTCTCTTTCTCTCTCTCAAATACGTAAAGAGAATCTTAAAGAAAAAAAAAGAAAGACAGCACGTGAACATATAACAGAGAGAACATTGGTATAAAGGGGAAGACTTATTGTTTCCAAAAATTGTGGTGCTTCAAAGCAAGCAATTTCAAGCTTTTTAAGAAAAATAAGAGAGTAAATGCTACTAATTAATTTTTAAGGACTAGAAATTTTGGCTATACCAAATACAAAAGAAACACTGAATCTGATTTCGGCTTTGCTGTCACTGTGAGAAAAGGACTACAATATCACAAAGCACATAATAATCATTACCATTTTAAAGAGATGGCAATAGTAGGATCAATGACTTCAGGGAAACAATGTTCAAGGCCAGACTATGCATAAGGATACCTGAAAAGAGCACTATGACCTGTTCCTTATGTAATCAATTAACCCACCCTAACCCAACTTTCTACCTTTACAACAGGCAGGTAGATAATGCAAATGAGTCATTGTAGGGAATCTGTAAAAGCCACGTCTGAGCCTAACTCAGTGAGATCAAATCCAGAACCAGGAAAGTAGAGATGCTGGGTATAATAAAGCGTCAACCTTATGAAAAGCTACCTGCCTCATCTGCAATCAGTGAGGTATACACTTTGAAAGAGCTTTGAATATGGTGAACAACTTGGTCTGACCCACCTGTAATCTGACCTCTGATCCTTATACCCCAGGATTCCAATCTAATAAAACACAGCATCGCTGCCTTTACATCAGATGGGGTGAGGTACAGCTGCAAGGGACAGAAAACTCAAATGAACTATAGATTAAACAAGACAGAAATATGTCTCTTCCAGCACAGAATCCTGCTCTAGGAAATCCTTGGGATCCAGGCTAGCTTCCAGCTCAATACACCATCTCTAGGATGCACCCTTACTCCTACAGTTAATATAGTGGCATCCCAACAGCAAGATGGAGAAATAACTTGAAGAAGAGAGACGGGGCTGGGCTATCTTGTAAAGAAGGTTCTGGAACTTTACAATAGCCAGAACTCGGTCCCATGGCCACGCGGGCTGTGAGGGAGCCTCTGTTCTGGGAAGTTGTATGCCTGGATAAAATCGAGCACCCTGTCAACATGAAAGAAGGGAAGAACAGATATTGGCGGAAAACAACAATTTCTGCCACAAGCACAGCACTCTACAAGTGAACTCAACAGTCATAAACAAAGCTGCTATAATCATCATCAATGTAGGTGGCTAAAAATTAACTCCCTGCCTTGATTCTCCTAACTATGATTTAATAAATCCAAGCCTCTTTTAACTCTTGGTATATGATATTCCTTTGAGAGTACTCTCCAATTATTATTATAAGGAATTTCATTTCTAAAACACCATTAGTGAGCAACAGAATTTAGGGTTGGAAATGCTACAAATTAAATGACTCGTTATTCATTTGACAAAAGGCAAAGGCTTCTCTGTTTTCAGTTCAAGACATAATCCTCTAAAATTATTAAGAGAGAAAATCCTAAGAGTTCTCATCATAAGAAGAATTTCTTTATTCTTTCTTTTCTTTTTATTATATCTACATGAAAAGTTGCATGTTAGCTGAAACTATTGTAGTAATAATTTCATAACATATGTAAATCAAACTGTACATATGTTATGAAGTACACCTTAAACTTACATAGTGGTGAAAGCCAATTATTTCTCAATAAAACTGGGAAAAAAATTTGAATAGTAAATAAAAAAAGATATAATCTCTTATCATAGAATAGTATAATATTTACTATGGAAATTAAGCTTTTTTTAATATCAGGTTTTTTTTTTAATTATTACTATTTTTTAAGTAGGTTCCATGACCAACATAGGGCTTAAACTCATGACTCTGAGATCAAGAGTCACATGCTCTATTGACTGAGCCAGCCAGGAGCCCCAGGAATTAAATATTTGATTTTCAAAACACAAACTTTTTTCCCTCTTCTCTTCTAAAATAAGAATACTGAGAAAATTTAAAAGCAACTGATTTTATGAGACATGGACATTTCATTCCATGAGAAGTAAGTATTCCTGGATTCATTCAACTGAACCATGATGATTTTGTGTAAATCTCCATCTCTCTTCATTTCATTAAATCCAGTAATTTTGTACATCAAATAACTACAAATGTAGGGGCTAGTTCTGTTAGGCAGTCAGTTCATTTATTCAGTAATTCAGCAAATAGCTAGCAAGCACCTATTTGGTGACACACTCTCATGTGCTAGAGAGTGGACTCAAAAAAGTATTCTGTGCAAGACTCAGCCTCCCCAGGGGTTTTATATTTAAAAGGCATTGCTTTTGAGAGGCATAAAACACAGCTATTCTCAGAAATGAAGCACCCCCCATTATTTCAATATAATGAATACCTATCAGTACAGTGAGTACAGAGTCTCCAACCATATCTATATAAATTTCCAAGAAGTGATGAGACAAAAAAAAAAAAAAAAAGGAAAGAAAAAAAACCTTCTTACAGTAAGTTCTTACAAATGACTTGAAAAAAGTATCCTGGTACAAAATGGTATGCAGATAATTTGAGTTACATGATTCTAGGAGAATGAGTCAGAAGTCAGAATCATCACTCTCCTAAACCTTGACCCTGAATTTGGCCTAAAACTTCTATACATTTTGAGTGCCATGTGAGAACAGATGATGTTGTAACACATGAAAATGGCAACATTTAAAATTCATAGTAGCACAAAACCATTACTTTTCCCACTGGATCCCTTGAACTTTAATAATGTCTGACCTGGTTGGCCAATAAGTTCTAAAAGCAGACAGAAGAAAATTGCCAATAATAGACACTCCTGGAATGATTTTTCATTTAGAAAGATTTTATAAGTTCTCTTAAAAACAGGTTACCAATTCTAGAGACATAATTTTCTTGAGGGGGTGGTCGTTGAAGAGAGCAGGTACTTCAGCATATGCAAAATGGAATCAGCTGAAAACCAGACTTCATTTATTCCTATTATTCATGTACACAAAGCAAAAATAAATACATACCCACTCCCCGACATGCTCACATACCATTACATACGCACCAATCCAAATCAAGGAAGTGTGGCAAAAGGAGACGTCAAAGAAAGTTATTCATTTATTTCCCAGGATAAACTGCATAAAGCCAGCATCTCATTAACTGTCCAAAGGAGACAATATACTATACAACTGAGGCTGGATAAAGAGACTGGTAATCACACATTTATAATTTTCACATTACACAAATGAAAAGATTTATAAAGGCACAACTTAAGAGTCTACCTTGCTTAAGTCACTTAAAAAAAGCAAAGTGACAAGAGGAGCAAGCAATTAGCTGCTCCTCCACAATACCGCAATTCCAAGTAGCTTTCTACATGCCCCCTTGTTTTAGTCAAATATCATTTCAACACGCAATTATCCCTGTGCTTTGATACAGTTGTCATCTGTTTTGTTTTTAATGCAAATACCTTCTCAGTGGCTAAAAATTTCCCATATTACGGTGTGAACTATTGTTTAAATGTTGCTTATAAATGCCTTTAGCAATGTGTGCACTCTTTCAGACCCCTGAGATACTCATCAGCCAGAGTAGCTCTTGGGTGCATACCCCGCTCTGAAGAGTCAGAGAGCTAGTGTGGTCACAGACAGAGCTGTATACAAGGGATAAACTCTCATTTAATTTCTCTCCCAGAGACTGTCAAAAGTTTCCTTTCACAGCTTTACAAAAACACCAGCCTCCAGATTGGCAGGACATTACCTTGGCACTACATTTCTCTTAAAAGCTTTTTACACAGCCCACATTTATCTTCACAGCATCCCTGTGTGAAAAGCAGGGGTTCCTGCTATCCATGCGGACAAACTAGAACTCCAAGAGAGTAAGTGACTTGCCCAGGGCCATGCCCTCAAGACAGCTGCCAACTTGGCTTTGGAAGCCAGACCTCCTGTCAGGTCTGGATCTGCAGGCCTAGCTCTTGTGGACCAAGAAAGCCATACACTCTTCCCAATGCTCACATAAAAAAAAAAATACATTTCATAAATCATACCTGATTAATTACATTGTAAAAACAATGGAACTCAGTTCAAGCTTTTTTTAAAATCTCAAATTGATAAGGCCCTGATTCTTTTTAACTACATATTATTTAAAATTTCATACTTGCATTGATTTGCAAGATTTTTTTTATTTTTTACATTTTACTAAATATAGTTCATATCAGATTCTCAACTTAGATGATGTGATCAGATATATTTATGTGCATAACTTTAAAAGAAAAATATGAAAATGTCTGACCTTTTAAGTTATATTGAAGATATTGACACATTTTTTTTCTATTTAGCATGTTATCTGAAGGAAAACAACTTCACCAAAACAGTATGTTTATCAAACAAAAGAACTTCATGACAAAGTAATAATATTTTCCTTATAGGAAGGTTACAGATATATATTGACTTTCTATTTTCTTCCTTCTTGAAGTAAGACCCCTTTAAAAGAATAACTCAAGGACACCATCAAAAACATAAAAAGAGAACCAACAGACAAGGACAAAGTATTTGCAAATCATGTATCTGATAAGGGATGTGTATCCAGAATATGTAAAGCACACCTAAACTCAATAATAATAAAAATAATAAAAAAAAACAACATAAAAGAGCAAGGAATGTAAACAGACATTTCTTCAAAGAAGATACACAATAACCAAAACATATGAAAACATTCTCAACATCATTACTCATTGAGGAAATGGAAATCAAAACCACAATGAGATACCAATTTATATTGATTAGCATGGCTATAATAAAAAAGACAATACACATGTGTTGGCAAAGATGCTGAGAAATCGGAATCTCAGCATTGCTGATAGGAATATATAAAAGGATGCAGACCCTTGGAAAATAGTTTGATAGAGCCTCAAAATGTTAAGCCATATTACTCAGATACTCTGTGCCTAGGTATCTACCCAGGAGAAATAAAAGCATATGTCAACACAAAAACTTTTACACAAATGTTCACAGAAACATTCATAACAGCCAAAAAGTGGAAACCACCAAATATCCATTAACTCATGAAGAATGGATAAACAAAATGTGGTATAGTGATATGATGGATTATTCAACAGTAAAAAAGGAATTCAACACGAATGAACCTTAAAAACATCATGTTAAGTTAAAGAAGCCAGTCGTATTATGCGATTCTACTTAAATACAATGTTCAGATAGAAAAATCTATACAGAGATTACAGATTAGTGTTTTTCACAGGGTTGGTGTGAGAAGGAATAGGAATGAGGAGTGACTGCTAATGCCTATTTAGTTTCTTTTGGGGTTGATGAAATGTTCTGTAATTAAGATAATGGTGATGGCTGTACAATTTTGTGAATATACTAACCGTTGTGGTTTTTGAAGCACTGGTTTGTACACTTTAAAAGGGTATTATGGTATATGAGTTATATCTCAATGAGAGAAATTTAAAAATTAATATTTATACAACATATAATGATTTAATTTCAAATTAGAAAGCAAGGAAGAAAAAAAGAGAAAAGAAGTCTAGATCAATCTCAAAGAATTGGTTTTGATCATAGACCCCTGTCTCCTAGTAGGGTCCAGGTCCTAAATGGAATGCAGTCACATACACATTAGGTCAAATGAAGGAAGGCATTTGATTTTCCATATTGCATGGAAACCTTGCAAGCAAAACATGTTCATTAAAAAAAAAATTAAATTTTTCCCACAGCTTATTTTAAAACTATAAAATTATGTCTCCAAATTCTATGAACTACATGATTACATCTTCATGTTTTGTTTCCCTGAAACACCAGTAAGATGATAGTATTTCCAGTGAATGTAATTCTTGTCCTCAGACTATCCTCATTTAGGGATGCCACTTCCCACTCATTGGACAATCCGACCAGGTAACAGTAGAAACAGTGGAAATGTGTGGATCTTTCCAGTGCATTTTCAATGAGTACCAAGCATTACACCTCCAGTTCACAGACTTGTAGGCACCTATCATTTTAACAACATAGTTTATCAATCTAATGACCAGGAAAACACCTGTTGTCACCATTACCACTGAGTAATCCAAAATGTGCCACCAAAATGGCAGAAGAGAGTTAAGAAATCAATTCCTACTACTTTAAACCCAAACTCCAAAGTCTCTCTGTGACTTCCAACCTGTTTGGGTTAATCCCTAGACAGGTGGCAACCTTACTTAGAGTAAATTAACCATCCCCTAATTATACAAAAAGAACTTGCAGGTAATTGACAGGAACACAGCTAACTATGATTATGCCTGTTGGGAATATAAAATCTACAAATAACCCTTAGAGACTAAGTGAATAGTTACTTCTATAAACAGAGATTTTAACTTCACAGAAAATATTTTAAAATAAAGTTTAAGTATATAGTCTATTAAGGAATTGAAACAGGCATCCTAAGCAGGTAAATACAGAGATACTATGACAGGGAATTAGATTACCCAAGACTGGTTTTACTCAGTTTTTTAACCTTAATCCTGTATGGCTTATTTTAGATGATTTTCCAACCAGATAAAAAGAAAGCAATTTCATCTAAGTGCTGCAGTCACAGGGTTTACTGCATAAGGCCCTTCCATGCCCCATTTCCACATCTCCTCATGGGGGAGGGGCGCGTACCTCTATCATTTGTTCATTCTTTGGGAAACATGCCATGCTTTCTTCCATATGTGTACAGAGGCCCCCAGGACAAAACCCAAATTTCTTTTCCCTATTCTCACCAACCTCAAAAAAGTCAACTTCATGGAAATGTAGAAGTTGGACTTTTTGTATTCTTTATAAAGCCAACAGGTGTTTCTGTATATTTTCCTTAAAAAAAGAACAGAAATCCCATAAAGCCAGTATCTCTAAAATAATGTAATCAAAAACTCTGTAATACCCATGTTCAGATAAGATGCAATCATATTATGTAAAATATATGATAGGTGAGACATATTAATATTCTATATACATATATACATATAATATATGTAACACTGCATGATATACAATATGCTTTGGAAAAAACAACATCAAGGTTATCGCTGTGACTTCCTATCAGCAGAGAGAAGGAGGCGGATGGAATTCTGGAACATGGGTAAGATAACACTCATGTCAAAAAAAAGTTCTTGTCCTAAAGCAAGCTAATGAAGTAAGTGATAAGCTAGGGTCAAATTCCCACTTCTACAATCAAAACTTATCATAGGAGCCCTTGAAAAGGGAGTGCATCTGTCATATGTTAATGACTTCAAGCCATTCACTGAACTTCTAGGTGTACAGGAAAACTTAAAAGCACTTCACAACTCCTTGTGGGTATAATTAGCCTGTTGCAATTGTTGGCAATTCTCATCTTGGGACTTTAAAAGGTCACTACACTCTTTAAGATACCAAATTTGGAGTCACTCTCCCTTCTGGACAGATTAAGCACACCCTACAATTAGTATACAGCTGCACCTGTTGCAAAGCTTCTTTCTTCAGTGATGTAAATGGGGACAAGTCAACAACATTCTAAATTCTTGGGGGATTATTAGACCTTGGAAACCAAGCAATGAGCGAGTCTGATGTCTGTTGTTGAGGTGATGAATGGTGGTCACACCCTGACCACACGCAAAAGCCAGGATTTTTATTCCTTATAGGCAATCCCAGCTCATGCACGCCCCACAGTGACTTGACCCTTTCAATCTCAATCTCATAAGCAGGCAACATGCAATTGGCAATTTAACAGAACTTGTTCATGATCTAGTTGAATTTCTACAAAGAACAAAAAGAACCCTAAAAAAATTTTTATAAGTTCAACTAACTGATAGAGCATATTGATTTATCTCAACTTCACTAAATCATGGTGAGGGAAAAATGCTGCTGGTCACATATGGAGGATAATCCATTTTATAAAGTTTGTAGCTCAAAGCTGCAAATTCTCCTTTAATCTATTAATCCTTTAATTAATGCCTTACAAAAGTGTCTACACGTTTCATAAATTGTCATTGATAATAATTTCACTGCTATACTACAAAATAACAATATAGATATTTAAAGGATACACTTTTAGTGGAAACACTTAGAAAAGAGACATTAATTTAAAAAACACATTCATACAGTTCTGAGAAAATCTGATACAACTGTTAAATAAACAGTTGCTAAAGGAAGTATTAAACATAAAACCATAAACCAACTTACTTCCTTCCTTCTTTCCCTCCCTCCTTCCTTCCTCCCTTCCCTTCCCTTCCCTTCCCGTCCCTTCCTTCCTCCATCCTCCTTCCTTGCTTCTTTCTTTCCTTTCTCTTTTAATGAAAGAGAGTATAGAGGCCAAGGCTCTAAAGCCCTCTTTCTTTTTAAGCCACATAAATCACTGGTACTTTCCAATAAATCAGAAAAAAAAAAATGATACTTTGGTAGCCAATATATGAGGCCATGTAAACAAATACAAAACCTTCTTAAATCAAGGATATTGTACTTAGTAAATCTATTAAGCAAAGCTGCTTATTATCACCACAGCATATAACATATCATCTTATATACTTAAGTACTTTCCTCCCATATATAATTTCTTTTAAAACATAATCGAAAGTTTACAAAATAGGGAAAAAACTTTTTTTTCAAAACAGTTTTACTACATTACTGTTAAGTAGGTACTCTTTCATCTGTGTCTTAAATTATGTGTATAAATACTTTCAAAAGGCTGACTGAAATAAGAATATAAAAAAGAAATCAGTGAGACTATTTCAAAATTAGCATTACAACACACAAATTAAAAAAGCTAACAGGACTTGGTTACAGTCTTACCATCCTCCTCCAAAGAATATTTTCACCTGACATTTCACTTGATATATTTAAATAAATATATTTCTTAGTGAAAATGTTTCCTGAGGGGAGATATATATATAGATATATAAACATACTTTTATATTTGTATATGTGTGTGTGTGAGTATATATATACTTTTATATATATCTCCTTTTAAAAGCCATTGAACTCAATTATGGAATTGCCAATTGTTTTAGTTTTGTTGTTGGGTCTATATAGTAATCAAATTTAGAAAACTATAAATTATATTTAAATTTATTATTTACAAGCAATTAATTATAAAAAACAGCCAGGTGGCTTTCATTACATAAATTACTGTTAATGACAGAGACCTCATGCTGCTACTGTATTTAGCATTTGCATGTGTCAAGTGCACAGAGCGCTGTGTAACTACCCTCTCCTCAGGATGGAACTGATCACTGAAGCACAAGGCAGGCTGCCTAAGTTTAGATCACCCCCACTAACTTGTTGTTTGAACCCCAAAAAGCCTCAAGGCTTTGACAATGTTTGCTTTAGGAAATCACTTCCTAATATTTTGCTGAATGAAAGATCTTTAAAACCAGATAAATTACTAAGCAAGTAATTTTTAATAATACTTAGCTACTTTAAAGTCCTATGTCTATGACTTAAATATGACCAAAAAAATGTTTGATCAATCCTCACCAAACCAAGTAAAGGATTTCCTAATGTCTCACAAATGCAGTTTTTAAAATGATGTTTGACACATTTCCTCTCACCATGAAACTGTGCAATATAAACAAACAGTAATTCTCTTTTCAGGGCTCAGGTCTCCCTATTTTTGAGCCTTTTATAAAAGTGATTTCTCCAACTCTACAGCAGGTGTAACTAGAATGAAGAATTTCACCTCCCTATTTGTGAATTTCAATGAGGTAACAGGAGAGAAGGACCTCATACTCTTAACCTGAATTAAATGCAGTCCTTGGACGAATAAAAACACACCAAACACAAAGAGAAAATAAAAATAAAGAAAAATCTTCACCATTCTTCAAACTTGAACTCAACCAGACGCCTAAGCAACATCATCCCCTCTATCACTACTACCTGAGAAAGGGCAGTTTTATGAAAATGTGTCTTAAACTGTAGGATGAAATTTTGGAATTACTA
Organism: Canis lupus baileyi; assembly: GCF_048164855.1. Taxonomy (NCBI): domain Eukaryota; kingdom Metazoa; phylum Chordata; class Mammalia; order Carnivora; family Canidae; genus Canis; species Canis lupus. Next base: position 7,532,752 of record NC_132869.1, on the reverse strand, counting down.
TAGTCCTTTTTTCTAAGAAAAAAAAGACAAGACAGAGAAAAGAAAAAAAATCTTTCTTTTGTTTTTAATTAACTGAAAATCCCATATTGAGCTACTTCTCTGTTATTCAAGACTGGCTAGTTTATAGTTATCTAACCCTCCACTTTTCCACCTCCCCTAAAAAGTCTCTGCCTTTTAGGAATTTTATCACTTAATGAACAACCACCAGGGAAGTGGGTAATGGAACGTATTGGGAGAAAACCTCCCAGTACAAATGCAGTAGTTAATCTACATTTGAAGAGCCCAGAAAAAAAAGGTATAAAATAATGGTTAAAAGTTTAAGGAAAGGAAGCTTACGTGCTTGCTCAGTATGCGAATAAAGTAACAAAATGGCCTTTTTCGGTCAGCAGACAAGAACTAATTCATTCAAATTATTTTTGACCAAAATAATCATCCCGGAGTGAGGCTTGCACATTCATCATCAATGATGCTGCCTTTGCTCAAAATAGAACTTATCTTTAGGGATCACTTTAGAACCACTTTACAAGTCACACAAGCAGGTCAACTTCATAGTCACAGTATCTTAACCAAAATACAGGGTGGCCAAGTCTAGAAACACAGACATATAATAAAAAGTTTATTCATTACTGAATTGCAACACATGGCAAAATACTTAAGTTTCCAGACCTTGTTGTCACCTTGTAGCACCTGCCCCTTTATTTATCAAACCTACTGATGTTTGCCTAACTCCAAATACCAAATCCATTTCCAAAGTTTTGTCACTACTGAAGATACTTACTTAAAAGATTGTGCCACATGCTCTAAAAACACCTGCTAATGTGGAACCCCAAAAGCACTTTAGTTATCATTAGAATGTGTGGCCAGTAGGAGCCAATATTCATCCTAGCATGTTTTTTTTTTTTTTTCTTTTAACAAGTCATTACTTGGTAGTTGTAATACATGAGAGGGAAGAGGAAAAGTTCAGTGATACATGGACATTAGAAGAGCTAAGTGGAAGCCAGGAGACCAAGTGGCTAACAGCTTGGCAGGTGCTGGGGAACACTACCTCTCGAGGCTACCAGCACCTTCCACAGGAGAATTCAGAAGCACTCAAGAGCACATATGGTTAAGAAAGAAATCCACACTCTGATTTCACACTCCTTTTTCTCTTATTATTACACAGTAAGTTTCAACAGTATAACAAGATTTTCCATATTTTTCTTCTAATCTAAACTAAGAACAATAGCTTCACTACCACAAGTGAAAAATAAACTTGAGAGCCGTGTATCAGTAACAGGCTTAGTGTTTTGGTTGTGTGATGTAAGCAAATGACTCAGTGATGATGTGTCCAGGACATGGTAATGATGAGTTTTCAGAGTGAAGTCTGGAAAAGCCAGTCTGCAGTGTTATCTATTTTTGTGATGCTGGAGGCTCTGCAGTGGTTGAGCTCATTGGCACCATGTACCAGGCAGGACATAAAGATTTTACTCAGAGTGTAGGGGCTTCTAGTCCCAGGGAAGGTCAAAACCAATGGTCCAGTGGAGGCTGTTAACATGAGGAGGAAGTTGAAGATTTTCTACTTTGGAAACTGCCATAATACAACATTATGGCAGGCTGAGTAAGTGAAAAAAGAGCCCTCCAGAAACAACATAGGCAGTTCATGGGGTGAATACCCTGGAGCTGCCCAGTTGTAAATTCCCTGAAGGGAAAGTTCACTAGGGCTTAAAAATAGGGGGCAGATGACTTCAGGGATTCTAATTTTGTAGAACGATCCTGCCAAAAATAAGATAGCCATCTATTTCATATGATCTGGGTTTGTAAGGATAGTACAAATCTCCATCTGAATGAACCATGAGAGCTATATGGCTGAGATTATGAGAAGAAAATGGAGAACAGAAAAAAACAAACAAACCCAAATTTCTAATTACAAATCGGCCTTGTTTCCAGCCATGGTAGTTTCACACAAAGACCCCCTTGCAGTCCAAGTTACACTTTCCTGGGGGTAGAACATTTCAATATGGTACCTAGTGTCAACGCCTAATGAAATCCCAGGTTGGGAAGGCCATTCATACTCTAAAAGGGAAACTACTCCTCACTCCATGGAAGGTTAGCACTTCACCATAATTTGCAGTCAAATAATTGCTGGAAAGGACCTTTTGATCATTTATATCTAGGATGTCAAAATACTGTAGCATTGCTTCATAAAAATAATAGAAAGGAATTACTTTGAACCACATGAAGCAAATCTACTGACCGTCTCTCTCAAGGATAAAAAATCAATAGCTGTGTTAGAATTAATTGAAGCGGGGGCGAGGGGGAGACAAAAATAAAAACAGATCCAAAACTCTATCTACAAATGTTAATAGGTCAGAATTCTTTCAGGAGTAAATTTCTTTCACCCAGTTTTACACCAAAGTTGTACAAACTACAGAAACTCTATTTAGATGGAAACCATAACGCCACTACCAGGTCTTTTGGTATATATGGCATCACAGTTAGTATCTTTTGCATGTTGCTGCAGATTTTTATATCATCATCAAACTACTCAGTTAATATCCAAATTTCTACTAAACCAAGTCATACACAAATCTTCAACTGAAAAGCTCTGTCTACCCCCTCTATAATCTGTTACCTGGAAAAAAAGCAGAAGGTCTCTCTAGCCACCTAATCACCATATCAATGACACATGCCACAAGAGAGAAGCACTAGTTTATTTGATTGATCATGGTAGATAAACTCCAAATAACAGAGAAATTAACAAATGCTTGACATTTGCTCAACATCCATTATTCTGACACTGCTTTCAGAATTTCAAAGCCTGGGAGTATGCTTAATCAACATTCATATTCCCTTGTGAGCCACAGGCACCATATTGCACCCCGCCTTCATACTGATGAAAACTGCATATTGGCCATTTCCAAAATGTTCTGGGACTCCACACAGGGCCCCTTTTCTCTCTTGTTCCTGCTCTGCAGTTTTCTTTTAAACACTTCCAAGACAAAAGCATCTGCCAGTTTTTCTCTCTAGGGATGTATGCAAAATGAACTTAACAGTTTTAAGGCAGGAGTAACCCTCACATCTAAATTCATTCATAGGACAGAAAAGGGCCTAAGAGGCCTCTCTAGGGACAAAACCCTGCTGAAATTCTCCCCACACACAACAGTGGGAGTTTTATAAAATCTAAGTCCAGACAATTTCCAATTCAAATGCCCAACATAGCATGACCTTTGTCAGATCTCTGAGCCCAAGATGCACCCATGATTTTTTATTCTAACCAGCACAGACATTAGACAGGGCACTACTGCTAAGCAGGAGGTTCAATATTTGCATGCTCTTCTATTGTGAAAATGTAACAGTGACAGCACTGTGTCAAATTCTTTTCCCTCTAGAACTTTAACTCCATAGGAGAGGCATGGCTGACAGATGACTCCCCAACATCTGTGTTATGTACACTGCACAGCTGAGGAGCCCCGGATCACTGTCAGAACATCGCAGAGATGACCTGTGCCTTTCTTATGCCTTCTTCTTATCCCTGCCCACCCCCACAAACATATATATAAATATCTACAATACAAATTGTGCGATTTTTAACAAAATGTAAAAATGGCAAGACAGATTAACATAATTTATAGTCATTAAGCTGTTCACGTAGCAGCTCAACATATGTTGTATAAATGTCCTATACCGAATAATTTATCAGATCTGACACAGTGCGCATCATATTGTTTTATTTAATACACTTACTACAATTTCATGGATCAAACATCACTTCTGAAAGCACAGAGAAAGCACTAGAAAATATTTATTCATCTCCCATGATTTATTTTGATTACCCTTACAGCTACATGATAAAGTGGAACTCACAAAATTACAAGGTTAAGGTTTACACTGCTATTGCTTCATCTACTAAAATATAACAAATGGCTCCATGTCTGTGTTATATTTTACTTTCATTTAGTGTTAAGTGGTACACTAGGCTAAGCACTTAGCTGCCTACTGAATATTTTAATATTTTTAAATAGGACTTAAACATCCTGACCTAGAGAGTGGGAGCTTAAGAAACAATCTTAGGAAAGAATAGCAAGTCCTTTGTAGGGAACTAGACAAAAATAGTACTGGCCAAAGTGAAGAAACACACTTCTAAGTTATCTCCTCCTCAAAAGAGATCATAGAGGGGCGCCTGGGTGGCACAATTGGTTAAAAGTCCAACTCTTTGGTTTGGCTCAGGTCACAATCTCAGGGTCATGGGATTGAGCCCTGAATCAAGGCTCTGTGCTCAGAGAGTCTGGTTGAGATTCTCTCTGCCTCTCTTTCTGCCCCTCCCACTAGTGCTCTCTCTCACTCTCTTAAGTAAATAAATAAACCTTTAAAAAAAAAGAGACATCATAGAAATAAGCATCGGGGCCTTATTAGAAAGTTAGTAGGAATTCACTGACTGCACAAAGGACCACAATAACATGGTAAGTTCTCAAGGAAAGAGTTGGAAGATAAAATGACAACAAAACACATGGCTCCTAACTTCGAGGAATTCACAATAAATCAAATAGAAAGCAAAATACAGGAATGTATACAATCCAAATGAACAGGTAAAAGTCACTACAGTGGTCAAAGCAAAAAAAAAAAAAAAAAAATCTTGGTGGCTCTAAATCAATATTCATATATTCAAAGGACCAAAAAAAAAAAAAAAAAAAAAGTAGGGGAGGGAGCAGAAGAGAGAGAGGGAATTAGACACTGGCACTGAAGACCAATTCATTAATCGGTTATTCATTAATTTTCCTTTAAAATGTTTCATCTGGAGACAGGCCTCCCAGACAAGGAAGATGAGATGAAAAAGAAGATATAAACATCAGAGATGGGAGATGAGAGTCTGAAGTAGAAAAGGCCACTAGAGCTCTTCAAGAAAAACACAAATGTTTCTTGGCCTGAACATTTTTGAGAGGACCATTAAAAACTTTACCAGGTCAAATGCCTTGGGGAAGAATACTAAGGAAAAGACAAAAACAAAAAACAAAACCTGTTTCAATTTCCAATAAACTGGTTTAAAATGCAATTAAAATGAGATGAAGACAAGAAAAAGATCTTTCTCAGGAACTAAGGTTTGTTTCCTTTATGAATGAGAATCATCCCAAGATATCTACAAAATAATAATCTTCCCACAAGGATTACTCTCAGGTGCCCACAGAGCCTCTATCTGTTTCAAGGTGTAGACATAGACACTGCAGTCCAGAAGCAAGGCTTGTGCTTCCCAAAATCTTTACCTTACCATCCTGTGACAGGCGAGCTGGCAGTCAATGAGATACTTCATGTGGAATAAAAAAACCATGAAGCCATATTATATTGTATTACAAGCCGGGTAGCAGAGTGACTTTAGATGAATAACAGGTTACTGTAAAAATACTGAAGGGTCTATCATACTGCACCCTCAGAAAGGAAAGATAAAGACTATGAAGTCAAATAGAGTTCAATATGAAAACAGTAAAGCTCCAATCTCCCAAAAGAAGAGAACGAATAATAGGAAAAATAATCTTGCCCAGTTTAATGCATGGTGATAAAGGCACCTGAAAACTCATTGGTAAAGAACAATTTAACCTTGCAGCTTTATATCAGAGCAAAATCACTTCACCAATATTGAAGGGTTGATCTGAAGACGATCTGTAGCATTAACAGCCTTTAGAATGGGGGAGGGGGCATGCATCAAAAAAATTCAACAAGAGTTAATTGAGCGCATTGAAGAAAAGAACAACGGGTTTGAGTGTTGCAAATTCTTGCTGGGACCCCTATCATCACCATCACTCTGGCATCTTATTTCTAGACAAGAAATATATTTTACCTTTCTGAGATTATTTTCTGGTTACAAGCCAACCATTATGAACCTTTCAGTGAATCACTGAATAGGGCACTTAAAGGGATAAACAATTATAAAAATAACTCTGTCACAAGTGCATACATTTTATTTTATTTAGTGATGTAATAAGCTTAGGGGCATATATCAGGTCCAAAATGGTCTTGGTCATTAATTTAAGCAATAAATCATAGGTCTTGCCAACAATGACGGCAAACAGATGCTAACAAGGAAATGTATTATTTAATATTGCCACGTGTTATAAAAATGTAAGTGTGTTTAAGACATGTCTTAAATTTTTATAATAATATGCATTTAATACATTACTGTTTTGACACATGCAGGAATCAGATTTATAGGTCCCATTCCGTAGCTTCTTCTTCTGTGAACATGAGAGCGTATTCTGTATTTTTTTTTTAAACAAGAGGGGAACCCTTAAAGTGCATGCTTGCAATAATATCTAATTGGTTGTCTTGCTGTTTTGTAGTAAATAATGTCAACACTGAAACTCATTAAAAAGAATGAATCTACATACTTTGCCGGAATATAAAAACAGAACATTTTAAAATTACAATTTTTAAAGAAACATTATAGTCTAAGAAGAGCACTTTTGAATCAAGTTAGCAACTACTTTTTTTTTCATTCATTTTGAGCTGTTCTGCATGACACCAGACAAAAATATACTAAACTTGATTAATGTGTGAAGTTTAACATTAAAAAATGTGGAAGCAACTAGGTAAGAAAAATCCTACTTTATATCTTCATGCAAAAATCCTAACAATCAAACAGTATCTGAAAACACAAACTAATTTAAAATTGAGTCTATCCAAATTATGCCAAACAGTAATATTCTCCTTCTAATATTTCGTTTCTGATCAGAAGCCTGACATATCTTGCCAGCAGGCTCAACACTCCTAGGGAAGGGGCTTGTGAGAGAAGGGAATTAGGGCTTAAGGAACTACTCAAAAGCCACATTAAAACAAAACAAAACAAAACAAAACAAAAAAACAAAAAAACCCGAGCTTCTTTTTTTCTTTTTTCTTTTCTTCTTTTTTTTTTTTTTTTTTTTTACATCAACAGGATGCCAACCCCACTAAAAGTGTTTTTTATTTGCACATTATTTTGTCTGAGTGTCCGTTTCAATCAACTCTCCCAACTGCCGGCATGGTCTTCCCCCTTTCTTATGTAGGCAAGAGTACATGCTTTAGAACACTTGAAGAGGCAGTGCTTGGAGTATGGAAACTAAATTTTCTTCATTAAATCTACTGAAGCAGATATTAAAAATGCATTTAATATACTGGCAATGGTCGGTGGGCACCGCTGACTGTGACAGGCCGGTTACTGATGATGTGCCGTCAGATGGCCTTCTCAGCAGGCGCCTGGGTCTCAGGCTGCTGAAGGACAGCAATATCTTCCCTTGTGTGTAAGCTCTATTCATCTCCCAAGTATTTACTAAATCACAGGCCTCTGCACACATAGCCCATGTTTCAGCGTATGCTAACAAATGATGGATGGCCTCGTCAATTCATTATGTCCTGAAAGCATGGTTTCCTGCCATTCCAATCATCAAACCTCAGTGCTTCAGAGCTGATCAGTCCCAGGGAATATATTTTGCAGGCTCGATTAAAAAAGTAGAAGTTCTTTCCATTAGAGTCTCTGACACTCTCTCCCGCCTGTTTGTTGCTTCTAACAATTATTTGGGCAGAATATTCACTAAGTATTCAGACAATATAGCACTGACAGGTTTGTTCCTCATGTTTGCTAAGGTGTAATTTACCTATGACAAAACAATTGAGATATTTATAGTGAAATTTATGCTTTAAAATAATTTTCCTTTTATGTACAACAAGAAAAACCTTAAAAATATTTTATATCATGTAATACTCTAACACAAATGCATTAGTGGATGCATTTCAAAGCAACTTTCAAGGGAATAACCAGTCTCTAAATCATCTAAACCTTTTAAGACAATAATTCATAAGAGTTCTCTTAATTATAATCTAGATAAAGGTATAAACTACCTAAAAATTCTTCTGACAGTTCCAAAGTTAAGATAACAAGAGTTCAACTTGTCAAAGAAATTTCTTATCTATAGGAAGATATATTTTCATTTCCAAGGTTATATATGTCAGTAGTCTTTTCTTTAAGCCATAAGAACATTTTTATTTTTAGCTATGGCTTATCTATGGAACAGAAAATAATAGCACGCTTATACCTTTCACTCAGAAACAGTAAACTTTATAAATAAACAGACGAACTTATCACAACTAAACAGATAGCTGAGCTTTGAGGAAATGTGGTACTGTTAAAAAGCTAAACAACTTGCTACAAATAATCTCCTGAAAATACTAAAAATTAAAAAAAAAAAGTGCCAGAATCCCATTTGCCAATAGCTATGTAGGCTTAGAAGTACCCACAATCAGCATAAACTACGCCATTCACCCCAACCTTGACCTTGAGATTAAGCTCACTTTTATTGTGCACAAAGGTCACCTGTATTAGGTCAAAATTCAAAGTCCCTTGTCAGAAAAGGTTGATATATTCCAACCTTTCCTTCTCCATGCATCAAATTTTTCATGGTAAAGTCATATTCAGCAGACAGTGTATTCAGCAATTTATTGTGCCATTGTAATACGGTGCAGAATACAACTGTCCAAAAAGCTATAACATGAATAAAATATTTATCATGACAATGTACCAAATCTAGACTCCTTATAGACCCTTAACAAATGAAATAAAACTAACCAAGGCTTGTTTTCATACTTCAGAAGAGTTATAAGGCATTGTCCTCAAAATACAATCCATAGTACAATTATGACTTTTCCATTACCTTTGGCTACAGGCAGTACCATTCAATTTTTTAAGTATTATTATATTATTGTTTTTTAAAAACACAATGATTTCTAACCGGTGTTAATACTTAATTTCAATCTGGTCTAAGTAGCTTAAGTTGAAGTATGAAGTAGGTCTAAACCTAAAAGCCTCTCCTGACCTAGAACCTAGAAAATACGTTCTATAATAAACAGGATAGAAAAGGAAGAGGATGAATTACTATCTTGCCCAACTCATTATTATTGCAACAATATGATCAGCAGAAGTGCACAAATAAGATAAATTAAGCAAATTCTCTGCAGGCAGCATTCTAGAATACATTGTAATTAATAATAACCAAAACTTAAGGGGCAGTAAATCTGTTTTCTTTAAAAAGTTTATGTAATTTCTTTGGGTTTATCAAAAGTCTTTTCATAATCAGTAGAATGAATAGATTTTAAGACTGTTTAAAAAAGCACTCATTCTTCAAATGTATTAATGCCTATATTAAACACTAACATCAGTGTTCACACTCATGTGATGATCTGGGGTGTCACCTTGCTAGCAAGGTAAGGCGGGAATGTAAAAAGAGTCCAGAATATGGGAATTTATATTTGAGGAGTAATTAGACAAGAAAATACTTACAAATTCTCAGGTTTTCAACATTCCCACTTACTCTAGGAGGAAGAAGAGTCAATCTAAACCTACATATCCTCATCTGTCATCCCGAAAAATATCCCTTCTTTGTTGCCAGTATCATCTAAGGACTTTACTGGAATTGACCAAAAGAAGGTTTCCTAATATCTTGGGAATAAATGAAAAACACTTTGGAAACCTAGAAAATAAAAAGGCTGGTTTTAGGCAAAATTTTTTCAGTTCTGATGTCCTGAGTCTAATTATCATAAGCACAAATACTATTGCAATGAGCATCCTTAAATCAATAATGGTAAAAATAACAGAAATAGCAAAAATTTATGCAGCACAGTATTAGGAACTATGCTACTCATTTTATAAGTACCACCCATTTCAAATTCATAACAATCCCATTTTATAAAGCACCAAAACATGAAGAAGTTACCCAAGTTCACCCAGCAAGTGAGTCATGAAGGCAGAATTCATATGTCTATTTCTAGAACCAAGTTCTTTAAGCCAATTTATAAAACTGCCTTTACAACAAAAAAACTGAACCGCCTCCTGGAGTTCCCAATAATGGGTTTTGCCTCCTATCGATTTATAAAATAATTAACCATAAGCAGAGAGAGCTAATAAACCACCCAAGGTCAAGCACAGGCTATGACAACTCTGCCAAACTCAATACCACTGGGCCAGCCCACTCATGTGGGCCTATTCCCACAAAGAATTTCTCTTGTCATTCTAAAATGCACATATTCTTGCCTAATGTTGTTAATTTTATTATCCATTTGTTTTAGCTGTACACTGTCAATTACTTTATTACTGACACTTTAAATGTAGAAAAGAAACACATGTGAACATGTGATAATTGAGTCTTTATAAAATTGCACAAAATCAAATTATAATCAACTGGGTATCTTCCCATTTGTTTTCCATTATAATTATAGATATGTTTTATTTTCTTTTTATACTGGAGTAACTGCCAACTGAAGATATAATGGCTAAGCTTGAAGTTTCTCAAAAAAATAATTTCTGACATGATAAAAACCCTCAGGTATACCACTGGAACATTTCCAAATTCCGAGAGAGAGAGAAAAAATCACTGTAATATCCCTAAAGTTAACTAATTAATCTATTTTGAAAGGGATCCATTTTCCTTAAATGAGACATACATACATGGCTTTTTTTCTTTTTTAACCAAGCAGCATTTTCTTCAGGTCAGTTCAATCAAATGTCCATTATGATATGTATCATAATACCAATAATATACCAGGTACTGCTAAGGCTCACAAAAGGCATTCTAGTTCCTGTACTAACTATAGTGGGGAAAAAGTATATGAGCCTTTTAGGAAAAAAAGCTAAAAAAAAAAAAAAACAGAATAAATTGGGTTAAAAGATTTCTGGAAAAGAACTGCTACAAGGCCATAATGTACAATGCAAAAGTCTCAAATCGGTGATGGTATGCAGTGGTGTGAGGGCTTAAGAAATGCCTTTGGTGGCAGGGGGGAGAGCCCAGGTTTGTTGCGTGTTAAGCAATTTATGTGGCGTTAACACTCCCACTGTGGCTGATTTTGAGCTCCTGATGTGTTTGTAGAGTCAGGAGAAGATACTTGTAATAAGCTCTCACAAGCCAGAAAGCTCCAGCTCCAGCACCCACTGGCTGCAGGCCAAATTCAGCCCAGAGACTTATTCTGTTTGGCCAGGAAGCCATCGGCCCAGTGTTTTTAAAAATTCCAACAAATTGATGACATTTAAAACTCAGAGTATTTTTTCTAAAAAGTGAGACAGCTGCTTTCTAGAGACTAAAAGACCTGGCAGCACTGGGCCCACATCCCTGCGCAACAACAGATGGCTGGCGTAAGGTTGTAGCTGCCATGTCAGTGCACAAAACTGTCCTTTCCCTTTGCCACCATCCCTACCAGGCCAGCTTCATTCATTCACTCCTTGTTGGTACCTGCCTGGCCCCTCAAAAGACAGGAATCTGAGATCTCTATTTAAAGAGCACAAAAGCAGAGTTTTATCTCCAGATGTGTAACTTTGTTCAAATCACCGGGTGGCACTCCTCCCTCGGTTTCTGCATCTACATTAACTGATTTGACTAGATGATTTCTAATTACTATCTCATTCCAACTCTCTATAAGTCACTGAATCTAAAAAAAATAGGTGAGGTATGCAGGTTTCTCTGGAGAAACTTTTGTGATTTGCACGGGAAGAGTCTCAAATATATCCACCATAGTGCAAATAAAAATTCAGATGTTATAAATTGGAAGTTAAATGTTATTTTATTTTTATATATGTATTCGAGTTGGCCTCAGGAAATAAAAATCTGGATAATGTTGACTTCACCAGTTAAGAAATGATGTTTGTGAGCTATTTGTTACATCTAGACTGTAGGAATCTGTGGGGGTTTTTAATGCTATACAACGAAGAGTCTCTCACATCCCCAGTCCATTTACTATCTTAGCTAAATGGGGCTTGAAGTGCAAGTTAATTTCAAGTTTTATTAGCTGTCCCTACCAATATTATCAGCAAAAACAAACAGCAGTGTAATATACCTTGAGCAAAAGATGGTATTAGCTTGGAAGAGTTACAGACAGAAATAAAAAAAAAAAAAATAGGAAAAATAAATCGCCAGTCTAATTTCACGTAATTGTAGAAATACGCATTTAAATGACACCTTTACTCTCCCACGTCCCATCAACCAAGAAGGCTATCCCTACAAAAAGCTTTATTCCCCTACTAGTCTTAAATATCATCTTATAAATTAGAGAATCTCAGGAGGCTAAGGTGTGGCACAGGCATGAGTGACAAACCACAAAGAGATTTCACTCTGTGTTTCTATTCATCCTGGCACTGGTGTTGGGTACCCATAACACTCCTAGATTAAATATACCCAGCTCTGACAATACCCAGCTCTGAATATCACAAATATTCATGACAAACATAATTTATGAGACTGCTGAATTTAAATGTGAATCTTTCATACCACTAGCCTGATTTGGGGAAGAGCAAGTCAATGAGCTACTAAGTAAGCTTAACCAAACACCCGCATCACAAAGCTTTAGCCCTTTGCCATCCTCTCTAGTGCTGGCTGCCTATTTGGGGATGCCAACAGTCATTAAGTGATAACTCTTGTAAATATCAAGGGTGTGCTATGCCTCCTATTTCCTAAAACAGGATAAATACAAGATTAGAGGGATCCCTGGGTGGCGCAGCGGTTTGGCGCCTGCCTTTGGCCCAGGGCGCGATCCTGGAGATCTGGGATCGAATCCCATGTCGGGCTCCCGGTGCATGGAGCCTGCTTCTCCCTCTGCCTGTGTCTCTGCCTCTCTCTCTCTCTCTGTGTGACTATCATAAATAAATAAATAATTTAAAAAAATACAAGATTAGAGTTTATATCTCATCCTTTCTTGAGCCTGGAGCAATGGACAAGTCTCAACAATAATAAAAATAAATATATGAGAAATATGAGTTATGTCTGAAGGAAAGGAAGGGTGATAATGTCCCATGGATGCTAAATCTTAGTCTTGTATAGGACTACCGCTCCCAGGACAACTTCAGAAAAAGCCCAAACTTTATACAGAATCACTCTAATTAGCAAAGGCCAGCACCTGGTTAGGGAAAGACCCAGTACTTATTTATTTGCCTGAATAACAGTATCAAACAACATGAATCCACTTGCTTTTTCCTCTGCTTGTACTGCTTTCTCACATCCAAAATATTTATTCCCATGGTCTTGAAGTCCTTTCTCTATGTTTAAAAGTTTTCAGACATTTTAGCAGCTGAATCTCAATACTTAAAACACATAAAGGAAATAAGTCTTAAGCTATTTTAACATTTTACTTTGGATAGAAAAATTGCAGAGCTCTCCATTATCTCAATGATACTTCAGGGGTTTATCTGGTCACAACCAGAATACCAAACTAGGTTAAAAGACAAACAAACAGAAAAACTTTATGCACTGTCCCCAAACCAGAAAGAACAGAAAAGATCAGCCCTCAGTAAAGAGAAAGTGCTTGAAAAAGGTGACATTATCAACTCTGTCACTGTTGTGACAAACTTCCTTCCAAGAAGGAAGCTCTGAGTTATGAAGAACAACTATTAACTCTTAAATACATTATATCAAGATGCCTCCTGAAAGGTAAGGATGAAAAGAAAAAGGAAAGTAGAGGCAGGTATTAGTTTCCCAAAGTGGCCAGGAAAAGGTTGGCCTTCTGGCCAGCCACGTACTGTCTTAATACATAAGGCATAGACTGCTTCATGCTGGACTCAAAGCTCATGGAGCAAACCAGCCTACAGTCAGCCCTCTGCTCTGTCCCCTAAGAAATGGAAACTCGTCAATCAATTAGAAGCTGTACCCCAACACCTTTACTGTATTCACTGTGTGCCAGCTCATGATATAAAGGAAAATTTATTCCCTACCCACGTCCCATCTGATCTTCACACTGGTATGTGACATTTCCATGTTTAGGTCACTTTTCCTACTTACTCTGGAAAAGTACTTGTCTATTGACTGTTTTAAGGAAAATTCAACCAATATGGCAAAACTGCACAAAATGTATAATAAAAACATACTGGTAAATTCAGTCAACATTTGCTGCAAGTCAAATAATATGATATTATTACCCTAAACATCTATTGAACATTTTTCTCCTAGGGAGATATATAATCCCTCTTTATTGTGTCAGTAAACATTCTGATAGGAGTTATTACTTACACTAAAGTTTGATGCCTGAATATAGACTTTAAGATGAAGTCCATAATCTAATACCATGGAAATTTCTCCCCTCAAACTAATAAGAAATAGAGTCAGCATGTGGATTCTTCTTAAGATAACATTATGTGAGATTTTCTCCAAATACTCCTTCAGAGAAATCCAGGCTCATCTCACTTTTGCAACCACGCAAATCCAAAAAAGCACAGAAATCTTTTTAAAAATATTTTATTTAAATTCAATTTGCCAACATATAGTATAACACCCAGTGCTCATCACGTGCCTCCCTTAGTGCCTGTCACCTAGTTACCCCATCCCCCCACCCACCTCCCCTTCCACAACCCTGTTTCCCAGAGGTAGGAATCTCTCATGGTTTGTCTCCTTCTCTAATTTTTCCCACTCAGTTCACCTCCTTTCCCCTATAAACCCTTTCACTATTTCTTATATTCTACATATGAGTGAAACCATGTGATGACTGTCCTTCTCCGATTGACTTACTCCACTCAGAATACCCTCCAGTTCCATCAATGTTGAAGCAAATGGTGGGTATTCATCCTTTCTGATTACTGAGCAATATTCCATTGTATATATAGACCACATCTTCTTTATCCATTCATCTGTCGATGCACCCTGAGGCTCCTTCCACAGTTTGGCTACTGTGGACATTGCTGCTAGAAACATTGGGGTGCAGGTGTCCCGGCATTTCACTGCATCTGTATCTTTGGGGTAAATACCCAGTAGTGCAATTGCGGGGTCATAGGGTAGCTCTGTTTTTAACTTCTTGAGGAACCTCCACACTGTTTTCCACTGCACCAGTTTGCCTTCCCCTTTCTCCACATCCTCTCCAACATTTGTTGTTTCCTGTCTTGTTAATTTTAGACATTCTCACTGGTGTAAAGTGGTAGCTCATTATAGTTTTGATTTGTATTTATTTCCCTGATGACAAGTGATGTGGAACATTTTTTCATTAAGGCATCTGATAAAAGCACAAGGTCCTCTATACTTAACCTTAACCTACACCATGACCTTCCAGAAGAGTCTTAAGAGCTAAGCTACAATGCAACAAAAAAATTAAAATCTGAAATCTTATTGAATTAAAAATCATATTTTAAAAGATGACTAAGGGAAATACAGGAAATAATCATATTGTTTCCTTAGGCCACTTTTTAGACCAATTTCTTTTCCAATTTGCACTAAAGATCAGTATAGAAATACTCCTAGATATATTTCCTAAGTATGAGTAATATTTCTGAAGGCCATGTAAATTAGTCATATTTCCTTGGCAAAACCACCAAAAGAATGTCCAGCTCAATAAAAGGCTGGCTTTTTCTTCTAACTATACTCACTCATTATTCTGGAACTCAGGTGCAACATGGCATTATCAAAAGAATAGAAAATTGACCACATACTGAGAACCAAATATCAATTCATCTGAGAGAACAAAGCAAATAGGAGTAATCTTCCAATTTAAGTAAATCAGTATTAATTACAGACTACAATGTGCTACTGTAATTCTTAAAAATCAATGCATCTGGGTTCAAAAGTTTGTTTTGTTTTGTTCTTTATAAATGACATTAGGTATTACTATCAAAGACTTAAGACAAGTTTCTGATATCTAGGCCATATTCAACTAATGATTAAATCCATGTGTTCAGAGCCATATAATCAACTGATCCGTATCAAAGCAAAATTTTGTTTTATATGTTTCAGGAGGTTACTACTCAGACATTTCTTCTACTGTTGGCCATCTACTAAATTCTAATAATAACAATAATCATATTTATCATCCATTTACCATACTTACCGGAACATCTACACTATGTTAAGTGTTTTACATGGCTTATTTAACTTAATCCTCACCACAGACTTAAGGAACTGAACAGAGAAGAGGGAATAAAAGTAGTAAGAGTAAGAAACTGGAGCCAGACTCTGCCTGGGTTTGAATCCCACTTCTACTTGGTAGCAGTGGAGCTCTGTCCCTTCTTTAAGGCAACTGTGACTCACATAAGAAGACACAAAGCCAAGTCATTCCCCAAGAACAAATTGTTACAGGAAGCAAAAAACAATGGAATACAAGACTCCCGACGAGAAAAGGGGACAGCTTAAAATGCATCACTGGAGGTGAACTTTATTCAAAAAAGGATAACTGCAGTCAAACAACAGCACCAAATTAAACTAAACCACTCTACACAAATAGAAAACTTAAATAAAATTGTGCTTGTCCCAAACAAGTCCCTTAGTTACTCCACTCCTAACCAGACCAGACCCTAGGTCCGCCATCAAGTAGCACTAAGTCCTACCCTGGCAAATACACAAGAGAGCCAGCCCTAACTCCAGTTCTCAGATAAAAGTAGGTGAGTATCTCAAGAAAATAAACCAACTCTACTGGTTTAAATATAGAGAGCCCATCCAAAACAAATCCTTAATTACCTCTAGTGAGATTTCTCTACAAACAGCCTCACATGAGTGAATGGTTACCTAAACTGTGATCCAAGAGTGGGAAAACAATAGATATGGTGGGCCAAGACAAAAAATCATACTTAAGAATGGGGAACACATTCTTAGAAACACCCAAGCCAGGATCCCTAAGGGAAAAGATAAAGCAGTAAGGTAAAGACTCTTATTTACTTAGAGATATATGGTATCAAGAATTTGACATATGACTTATTGGTATAGGCACCAATAGCAACCAAATAACTAATGCTTGACAAGGGAACTCAGGGAAAAATTAAATTTGTGCCAAAAGGCTGTTTACCAGCAAAAGAATTTCCAACCGAGTCATATCTCCTCAATGAAACCCACTTGACTAAACATTCAGGTACTAAGTGTTCCACAAATCCTTTGGTTTCTAATATTCTGTGATTCTAATGTGTCTTAAACTCTTTCCGCAGGCTAGAAGTTATTCAAAATGAATTACTGGAATGTCCTGTTTTCTAAAAAATACTCAAATAGTGCCACAGACATAGCACACAGTGAATGATTACAGACCAAATGCTATGGGAGGTGAATGAACTCTGCAAGTACCAGTGAAAATCATGAGCTGACTGTGCGATGGACTGTTTCACATGAAATGGTGGTAGCAGATGATATTAGTTGAAAGAGCATTCCAGTGAGAGAAATAGAAAATCACCATTAGGCAAATACAGGTAATAACTATTTCAAGAAAGAGCCACTGATGGATGCTAATATCAATAGAAAAGTGTGATATGAGAAAAAAAGGATATTTGCATAGACTCAAAGGATATCCCCACAAAGTAATTATTGGAAAGGGAATAGTAGTAATTTTATAATGGAGAAACTTGGCAGACATTACACCTTAACCAAATGAATAAGGTAAACCTTACCAGCAATAAGACATATGAAGAGTCATGTACCCCGGATATGATGTACTGAAAGGGTACATTAGCACTTCTGGGATATTTTTTGCCAAAAATCTATGCCCTCAATCTAATCAGGAGAAAACATCAAGTACAAACATAGGAACACCCTACAAAATAATTGACCAGTACTCTTCAGAACTGTCAAGATCATAAAAGACAAAAAATAATGGTAAGGCACAGCTGCCAACTAGAGAAGCCCAAGAAGCCATGACAACTAAATCTAATGTGTGATCCTGGAATAGAAAAGGGATTTTCATGAAAAACTAACAAAGTTCGGGGGATCCCTGGGTGGCGCAGTGGTTTAGCACCTGCCTTTGGCCCAGGGCGCGATCCTGGAGACCCGGGATCGAATCCCACGTTGGGCTCTTAGTGCATGGAGCCTGCTTCTCCCTCTGCCTGTGTCTCTGCCTCTCTCTCTCTCTCTCTCTCTCTCTGTGACTATCATAAATAAATAAATAAATAAATAATTTAAAAAAAAACTAACAAAGTTCAAAACATGACTGCAGATTAATTAACCAAACTACATTAAAATTAATTTCCTGATTTTGACAATTGTATTAAAGTTATATAAGATGTTAACACTAGGGGAATCTATATGAAGGGCATATGGGAATTATCAAAGAAGGTCACATATGTATATATATGATAATAATAATTACAATTATACACACACACACACACACACACACACACACAGACATACACTGTTTAGGCAGGAAAAAGATGTAAAATATAATCTGATTGGGCTGGGGGCTTCTACCTGAATACAGAGGTCCAGGAAATAAGCTGGGAGATGCAAATCAATGAATGTATCCTCAGCAAGTTCTTACAGTATGCCCTATATTTTGGGGCCCAAAGATTCCATTACCTGTAAAACTACAGAACAGAAAAGAACAGACTGAGGGTGAACTTTGGAATTGTACAATATTAGACATCATAAAGCCCTATCCCTTCATTTTAAATTTGACGATTATAAAACCAGAGTCGTTAAGGTGACTGCCCCGGCTCCACATAGTGACTTATAAAGACATGAACTTGTAATTTCAGTGAAAACAAAGAAGTTATGGAGAGGTGAAGCTAGCAAGTAGGACCCACAGTCGGGGTTGGGGGTAAAGATGAAGCTAAATCTTTACCTTTGAGTATATACTAAAATACATTTCAGCTAGACAGATTAAATAATTAATAAGAAAGCTATAAAGAATCTCAAAGAAAATTTAAGTGAAGATATAGTTTCAATATCTTAGGAGAGGGCTTCCTCAGCATAAAAAGAATAAAGTTAAAGCATATAAAAAATAGAACAAGGGGCACCTGGGTGGCTCAGGTCATGATCTCAGGGTCCTGTGATCGAACCCCACATTGTGCTCTCCACTCAGTGGGAGCCTGCTTCTCCCTCTGCCTCTCCACCCACCACAAGCTCTCTCAATTAAATAAATAAAATCTTTTAAAAAAATAAGTAAAATAAAACAAAAAATATAACAATATTTAAAAGCAAACAACCTGCAACAGACACATGTAAAGGATCAACAACCTTAACATATGCAGATCACTAAACAATAACAAATCAATAAACAAAAATATATATACTGTTTACCTTTTAACATTCCAGTATAAAATTAGAGGCAAAGGACACCAGGCAGGTAACTCAAGAAAAAGAAAATTAAATGGACAATAAACAACTGGAGAAATACACAATGCATTATAATAAAAAAATGCATGTTACAAAATGTCACTCTTGATTGATCATATTTTTTTAAAGATTTTATTCATTTATTCATGAGACAGAGAGAGAGAGACAGGCAGAGACACAGACAGAGGGAGAAGCAGGCTCCATGCAGGGGGCCTGATATGGGACTCGATCCCAGGACCCCAGGATCATGCCCTAAGCCAAGGCAGACGCTGAACTGCTGAGCCACCCAGGCATCCCTTGATCGATCATATTAAACATTAAATAATGACACTCTTTAAAGTTTCAGAGACAGATACTCCCATGAATTAGTGGTTTTTTTGTTTTTTTGTTTTTGAGAGGGAGAGAGGAAGGGGACAGGCAGAGGGAGAGGGAGAGAGAAAGAATCTTAGGCAGGCTCCAGGCCTAGCTAGGAGCCCAAGGAAGGGAGAGGGGCTCCATCTCACAACCCCAAGATCAGGACCTGAGATGAAATCCAAAGAGTCAAAAGCTTAACTGGCTCACTCAGGCACCTCAGTATTTTGACAGTTACATTTTTGATAGTAATTTGTCAATATACACCAAAATCCTTCAAAACATATATATATTCTTTGATTTGAAACAGCTCATGATTGTCAAACTGTGGTCATTGGGCTCCAATGGACTCCTGGAGTCCCAGAGACCCTCTTGGGGGTCTACAAAGTCAAAACTATTTTTATGGAAATAGTAAGACATGATTTGCCTTTTCCCCTGTGTAAAATTTCCATGGATAGTGCAAAAACAATAGTGGCTAAAACTGACAGCTCCTAAACAGAAATTAAGGCCAAGCAAACTGTTCTAGGAGTCACTATAAAGTGTACTGTCACACACTTGCAGGACAAAAAAAAAAAAAAAGAGAGAGAGCCAATTTGGGACTCCTGGTTGGCTTAGTTGGTTGAACATGCAACTCTTGGGCAGCCCGGGTGGCCCAGCAGAATGGCGCCGCCTTCGGCCCGGGGTGTGATGCTGGAGACCCGGGACTGAGTCCCACGTTGGGCTCCCTGCATGGAGCCTACTTCTCTCCCTCTCCCTCTCCCTCTGCCTGTGTCTCTGCCTCTCTGTCTGTCATGAATAAATAAATAAAATATTTAAAAAAAACCACAACTCTTGATCTCAGGGTAGTGAGTTCAAGTCCCGTGTTTGGTACACAGTTTACTTTAGAAAGAAAAAAAAAGTTAGTTTCACATAAGAGTATCTTAAGATTCACTTACTAATTTTATTAAATCTCAACCTTTGAATATGTGTCCTTTTAACATTCTATATGACCAAATAAGAAGCAAATACAAAGCACTTTTACTGCATATCCAAGAATGATGGCTGATTCAAGGGAGAACACTTACATGATTGCTGGTGAGCTGAACTAGCAACTTTTTCCATGGGATACCATTTTTACTTGAATGAGCAATGAACAAAGTATAATTATTTAGATTTGGGTATCTGGAAGACATTTTCCCAAAAATAAACAATGTGAGCCTGTCACTTCAAAGAAAACAACTGATAATATCTGTTGCAATGATAAAATCTGAGCTTTCAAGAGAAAATTCAAATACTGGAAAACTTCTGCTCCCATCACCATAAGCTTGACAGCTTCAAATCTTACATACTTTTCTGATGAGATCAGTGGGGATATTAATGAATGTGATTTCTTAATGCTATATAATGAAAGGCGACATTTGGAAAATCTGCATAACTCACTACCAACATTTTACAAACAATGCATGGATGATAAAAAATCATCCAAAAATCAAAATGCATGGGTGAAAGATTCACTCAAAGTTCAAGACAGGCCAGCAGATCGTAATATAACAGAGTGAAAAGCTCCATGATATGGTTTCACATTCTACATTGCAATTAACCTTTGAGAAAATACCATTTGTTAGGTTTTATGTGTAACAAAAATATCCACAATTACCTAAAAAGCCTATTAAATCATTCTTCTCTTTTCCAACTACATCTGTCTGAGGCTAGGGTTTCTTCATATTCCATAATCAAAACAACATATTACAACAAGTTGAATGCAGATGCAGATGTTTTGCTTCTATTTAAGACAGCCACTAAAGTGATCTGCAAAAGTGTAAAACAATGCCATTTTCTCACTACTTTTTTAGAAATGATGGTTATCAATCATAAAAATATGTTAACACATAAAGGGTTTAGTATCGTCATTTTTAAATAAATAAGAATTTTTTTTAATTTCCCAATTTCAATTTATATTTTGGTAAATATCAACAAATATAATCTACATAAACAAAAGTTCTTTGGGGGACTTCGAGGCTTATTTAGAGTATAAAAAGATCTGGAGACCAAAAAGTTTGAAAACTACTGATACAGTCACTGATACATTTGTGAATGAAAAGTAAGAAAACAAGCAAAAAACTTAGCATTACATAACAACTGTATCAGAAAATCAGGAAAAAAAAAAACTTCATGTCCAATAAGTGGATGATACATATAGAATGTGATATTATTATTTATTTGAAACAAATTGTGAAGAATTTTATGAGAAGTGCTCACAATATGTTAAGTAAGAACAGGAATACCTACAAACTAGATTAGTAGGGACAGTACTACACTAAAAAAAAAAAAAAAAAAAAAAAAAAAAAAAAAAAGACTACAAAGAAATATATAAAATGTTAAAATAAATTTTCTGGGCCATGCAATTACGAACAATTTTTCTTTACTGAGCATGCATAACTTTTAAAATCAGGAAAATAAAATTTTTAGCAACTTTTAAAAAAGCATTTCAGTACTGGGGTGCCTGTGCAGCTCAGTCTGGTAAGTGTCCTCCTCTTGATTTTGGCTCTGGTCATGATCTCGAGGTCAGGAGATCAAGCCCTGCTTCAGGGTTCACATCAGGCATGGAGTCTACTTGTGATTCTCTCTCTCTCTCTCCCTCTCTCTGTGCCCCATCACCCACCGGGCTCATGCACATGCATGCTCTCTCTCTCTCATTATATCAAATAAATAAAATCTTAAAAACAAAAACATTTCAGTACTTCAATTTTCTTTGGAATTCAGTGTATGTGAATACCACCAAAAAATAATTGTCACTGTTATTATTAATATGAAGATTAATCAAAGCAGCTTAGTGTAAAACTCTGAAGTGAAAGTCAAGAAGCCTGTATTCTACATTGTTTTACCATTAAACATCTCTGGGATTTTGACAAGTCACTTATTTGAACCAGCAGAAATTATTTATGAGGTCCTTATCTGAGTGACTCTAGTAAAATGAACTATCAAATCTTAAGGTTGTTCAAGGCCTTTGCAACAACCACCCATTGTAAAACAGTACCATAATGAAAACTGTGAAGTCAACTCCAAAAATCACATTGTTAATAGAATTTCCACTCATGGTGCTAAATGACCCTTTAATTCATTCTTTTGCAGAGTAGTAGCACAGACTCTCTAAATCAAGTTTCCAGTGAAAGAAGAGTTAGTTATTCCCTGAATGGTATTTGGGAATATTGAAAAATATTTGGTCATATCATGAATAGGAAGAAAGAAAAGAAAGAGAAAAAAGAAAAGAAAAGAAAAGAAAAGAAAAGAAAAGAGAAAAAGGCGTAAGAGAATAGGTAAGAGAGCATGGTGCCCCAAACGAAGGTCACCCTATCAGTGTACTTCCTAAGTCCTCCATATGCGTATGGGGATGTCACCTCTAATGGAGAAGACAAAGGGGAAAAAAAAAAAAAAGATAAAGAGATGGGGGAGAAGAGGAGAGGAAAAGAAAGAAAATCAAAGACACAGTAGTAATATGAGACCATAACAGAGCAGAAGAAATGTATGCTCCATCTTTGAACTGCCCAGAAAAATCGACCTAATCCCTCAGCTAACCAACTCTCCCCCCCCTTCATTGCTCACTAGCAGAGCTGGCAAGAGTGAATGAAAGAAAATTAAACTCCAATTTGTCAATTTTGCTCCTTGTTCACAAGTCTGATAAAAAAAATCTTAAAAACAATCAAAGGGAAAATATGGTCTTTAATTATATCCGGATAATGTTAAAAACAGGTCCCTTCATTTAACAGATGAGGAAAACTGACTCCTTCAAAAAACTGAGGTCATAAAAGAACTTTAATTTACCCTTCAATTTGTACTTTATTAATACCAGTGATCCGATCATCTCTCTTTCTTCAAGAAAACACTTCTTTGGTGATTATCTGTGCAAGAGTGGGAAGTATGAAATACACCTGTAATGTGTATATATACGGTTGATAAAATGACCAATGTTGACCCAAAAGTGGAATCCCTAAGGCACCAGTCTCTGACTGGCCTGAGATCACCACTTGAGATCACAATTGCTCCAGAGAGTCAAGGCTGAACAGCTGGAGGACCTCTGTGGTCCCCAGTGTCCAGGGGCCAATGGAAAAGGGTCCTCCATTTCCTCCTTCTGAATCTAGAATTTTATTTTTCAAAGATTTCATTTATTTCTTTATTCCTGAGAGACGCAGAAAGAGGCTGCGACACAGGCGGAGGGCGAAGCGGGCTCCCCGTGGGGGCCACGACCCCTGGTCACTACCTGAGCCCAAGGCAGACGCTCAAGCGCTGGGCCGCCCGGGCATCCCTGAACCCAGACTTGTACTTCCACTCTGGAAGGGCCCTGCCACCCATCGTTCATTCATTCCTATTCTGCCCATTAAGCAGACGTTCACGAAGTGCCTACTACGTGCAGCCATCACCTAGAGCACACCAAGTTTTCCATAAACCTTTGTAGACTTGAATTTAACTTCAAGGCCGTGGGAGGCTGCCAGGGATTCGTCCACTGAAGAGGCTGCCGGGAAGGCTGGGGAAGGAAGGGCCCAGTCCACACCCTCGACCTAACCCCAGGCACTGGCTCGCTCGCTGGCGTGTGACACGTGGCTGGCTCCTGAGCGCTGGCCCGGGCTGCGGGCTGCGGGCTGCGGGCTGCGGGCTGCGGGCTGGGGGCTGTGCGAGCCGAGGGGCGGCCACTTACCTGGGGAACGTCTGCTTCAGCTTCCTCAGGCTCTGCCTGGTGGGCGGCACAGACACTAGGCACTGGGCTATCTCGTCGTACTGGGCTTTGGTCAGTATCATGTTGGGCGAGGGACTGGGAAGTGGCGGGGACAAGGGAGAAACACCCAGGCTGCGGCGGCCGCGGAGCCCGGAGACCAGGGCTGCGCACACAGCGGCGCGGCGCCGGGTCCTAGTCTGTTTGGGTCTGCCCCTGCACCCCTGCACCCCCTGCACCCCCTGCACGCCCCGCACCCAACTGGCTGCACGGTTTAGGCTTCACCCGGCGGCGCGGCGCGGCGCGGCGGGGCGGGGGACCGGCTGGAGCCCCGCTCGCCCTACCTAGGCCTTCTGAGCAGCCGCAGTGGGACGGGCCGAAGGCAGCCGGCCGCCATGACGGTTAAGGGCAAAACAACCGGGAAGTAGCGCCCTCGGCAGAGGAGGCGGCCGAGTCGCTGCGGGCCGGTGTCCCGGCTGCGCCCACCGGGATCCAGCCCGGTCTGGTCGTTCCCGGAAGTCACAGTCTCCCAGCTGCCAGAAGTCGGCGAGCCCCAGCGCACAGGCCAGCCGCAGAGCCCGGTGCCCCCCACGAGCCTGAGCCGGAGCCCGGAGAGCGACGCCCGGGGCGCGCGCTGCGAACACGCTTCCAGACGCGCGGCGCGGCCCCAGCCGGAGGCCGTGGGGGCGGTGGTCGGCCCGAGTCGCCGCGCCTGCCGAGCCGGGCTGCGTGGGCCTCGCGGGCCTGCCCCACAGCTGGGGACGCCACGGCTTCCGGCTCCTGCGGCCCGCGCGGCAGGCCTGCTCCGTTCTGTCGGGAGCAGAAGGGGAACACCTGCGACATGGCCAGGCTGCCGCTCGCCGCCCCGAGTGGGCGCTTCTCAGGTCGCTCCTCACTCCTTTCGGGCTCTTGAACCCCAAGAAACGTTGGGAGAAACGAGTCACTGCATGAATTCGTTTTCTTTGGGTGTTGTCAGACCTCTCGGCCCGCCTGAGGCTTTTTTTTTGTTGTTTTTTTTTGACACCAGGCCCTTAATTAATCCCTTTTTAAAAAAATCTGGTTCCAGTTGCCTGAGTGGCTCAGTCGGTTAAAGGTCGGCCTTTGGCGCAGGTCAAGACCTCAGGCTCCTGGGATGGAGCCCCGCCTTGGGCTCCCAGGTCTGCCAGGAGCCTGCAGCCTGCTCTGCCTCTGCCCCTCTCCACCCCAGCACTCCCCGTGCGCAGTCTCTCTTCTCTCACAAATAATTAATAAATAAATAAATAAATAAATAGATAGATAGATAGATAGATAGATAGATAGATAAAATCTTAAAACAACAACAACAAAAAAACACCTGGTTCTTAGAAGGCCATGTGTTGTGTTCTTTTTCAAATTTTAACATTTTAAGCAAAGAAAAGGTGTTTCCATTTTAAAGTGGTAATTCTATTTTTTTTTTTTTTTAAATCTGGAATAAGGCCTTGGAAATTTAGTTTAGATATGCTTTCTAGGATAAATGTCTTAATCCATCTAAGCCTTAGTTCCTTTGTCGGTAAAATTGATTTTTAATTCATGGCCTAAGAGAGTGTTACTTTTCAGTGTAGTCATTAAGCGTTAAGAGTTGGCAAGACCACAGTTAGCATTAAATAAGTTGGCACAAGGAACAGATAGATTCCTTAGCATAGTATCCTCCAGGTAGCCTATGTTACATAAATAGCCTTTGTAAGACCACTGGACAATGGTAGGTGATACGGATGTGGCTGTTGAGGAGGGATTGTTTATTCTCCACACATTCACTCACTTAATCTTGGTAATTTCCTATGAAGCAGGCACTATTGCCATTACCATCCTCCTTCTCCCTTTTGTGCAGGGTGAATAAACTGAGGCCTGGAAAGGTTAGGTAACTTTCCTAAAGGTCATGAGAACAAGTAAGCAACAGGGGTAGAGTTTAAACTCTTGAAATTTGGTTCCAGGGTCTGTGGTCTTGCCAACTCTTAATGCTTAATTACTTACACCAAAAAGTAACACTCTCTTAGGCCAAAGGTTAAGGAATTTTTTTTTTTTTTGGAACAATCCACATTTCAAAGAACCTTATAGACCAGGTTTTAAAAAAGCTTCACCACTTTATTTTCCCAGGCAGCTCAAAATCCAGTATCAACAGCGAACCCTGAGTTCAGCAACCAAAGTTTTGTTTTGTTTTGTTTTTGTTTTTAATATTTACATCAGAGTGGGGTTTTTTTCCCCCCATATGCTTTGCATCTAGCCCTGGTTGTGTGACATTAGTACATAACTATTTATTTATGGCAGCGTGGCCTGGAGTTGCCACCTGGCTAGTTTGTTGCTGACCCTGCCATGACTTTTACATGAAAGCTAGTTGACGATAAGCAGACACCACTTGATCCCCCATTCCATTCTCCTTCCCCACTTCACTCTTTGCAATTCACAGCCAACAGATTTTTATAGAAAACATCAGTTCAAGGATGTTTGCACTAGTTATTTTTTATGGTAACTCTTCTCTCTGGCTCTTGTCCTGTATTCACCCTCACAACTGTTCAGGAAAAAGCCAGGTTTGTTTTTCTGCTTTTTATTTTTAACATGCTGGCAGTTTACAATTTTGACCCAAATCCAGTAGATTGTTTAGAGTTAGCACCAGGGGAAAAGCACAGTTATGTTGCTGTTTTCATTGGCAGTGACAGTAGTGTTGTTTATTAAGCACAAAATAGAAGCAAAGCAGAAAAACGGCCGTGGTGGTGGTGGTGGTGTTTAGGTGTTATTATTATTTTAATGTGAAATGCTCAGAATAAGACCATTATTCCTTTGAGGCTTCTTTCTCCTCTCCTTGTCCTCCCCACCATTCTGCCTCATCTCTCACATCACACTACATGCCCCTCATCCGCCATGTTTCTTCTAGAGCTGCCTTTCCATCTTTGAAGGTCCCCTACTGTTTCTCAGTCAGTAGGTAGGCAATACCAACCACTGGCTCAGTGAAGTACATCATGAAATGAAAACAATACCAAAAAAAAAAAAAAAAAAAAGGAAGAAGAAAAAAAGAAAGAAAAAGAAAACAATACCAAACTAAAAACACAAAGAACTAGACACCTATTTCAAATCAGTCATCAGTTGTGTGACCTTGAGCAAATAACAGCCTCTCTGATCCTGATTGTGACCCCAAGAAATGGAACTTTGTGGTTCTGGTAAAGAGCAAGAACCTACAAACATGAAAAATATGTATGAAATTGTAGAAGGAAAATGTGTCAAAGTGGGGAGTAATACAACTCTCTCGAAGAACCCAGCCCTGAAAGATGGGCTGGAGTAAATGGCTTGGCCAGATTTCTTTCTGCCAATTCCTGGATGCTATGAATGATGAACAATTGTAAAGGAGTGTGGGGTTTGGCAGGGAGGCATCAGAAGGTCATTTCAAGAAGAGTGCTAAACACAAAGGACTAAAAATAAGAATGAGCCAAGTCACGCGCATGGGAAAAGTTATTCTGGCTGGAGCAAAGAGTTCTAGGCAGAGCGAGAAGTTGAAGATGCTTGACCTTGGGAAGAGTCAGTTGAATTTTTAAACAGTCTTCTGTTTGCTGAATCTGCCAAACCCAATACATGTTTTTAAAAATAAATACTGACATATTATTTTATTTATATTTTAAAGTCTGATTCTGGGATCCCTGGGTGGCGCAGCGGTTTGGCGCCTGCCTTTGGCCCAGGGCGCGATCCTGGAGACCCAGGATCGAATCCCACATCGGGCTCCCGGTGCATGGAGCCTGCTTCTCCCTCTGCCTGTGTCTCTGCCTCTCTCTCTCTCTCTCTCTGTGACTATCATAAATAAATAAAAATTAAAAAAAAAAAAAAATAAAGTCTGATTCTACTCATGGAAGTTTGTTAAAGTCATGTCATTGATTATTTTAAAGAAAAATAATTGAAGTTTACTAACTGAATAAAGAAGAAAATTATTATTTAAGCACCTGTTATGCTCAAAACTTGTCCCATTAGTCCCTAATTTACAGGTTAGGAAACTGAGGCTCAGAGTGAGTAAAGTAGTTGCCTCATGGGTCCAGTTAAGTCCCAAAACCATGATTTGATCCAAGCTAGTCTGATTGTAGGGCCTCATGTTCTCCATCACACTGTACTGCAATTCAAAAAGGAAAAACTCTTTGATTGAACTGTCCTTAACTAGCATTTATGCTCTGAACCAGCTGGCTACTTCCTTTGGCCACCAGCAGTGCCTGCTGAAGAAGCAGTGACCTTCAATTTTGACAGTTAGCCAAAACATACCCTAAGAAAAAATTATTTGGCCCCTTTGAATAGAAGAGATTGTATATTGTTTTCTTTGCCCTGTGAAGTACTACCTAAAGTGATGCATATTTTGAAAGCAAAGTTTACATTTCCATACTTGCCATCCATGAGTGACAAGTCATTTTATCATAGTCCCAACATAACGCAAGCACTTAGTAAACAATAAAAATCAAAATAATTCAATTGTTGAGGCTTGCAGCAATTACTCAAGTTAGTGACTTGAGGAAGACAAAGGAAAAATACAGAAGGACATTCCCCACCATGATTGTGAAGCAGTTACACTGAAGAGTCAGAGATCAAAACCTAATGTTTGGTTGCTTCATGCAAGTCAGTGGTGAATGAACTCCTAGTTTGTCAACACGTACGTCTATCTTCCCTTCATTCTCAGATCCAACTTCAAGAGGTAAGTGCTATTATTAAATCCATTCTGCAGGTAAGAAACCTAAGGCTTAGAGAGGTGCTTTTTATTTATCTCATCAATCACTATACAACATTTTAGAATGGTATTTCTCCCACTGTCTGCCTGGAGGGCTCAGTTTTCTCCCAATTTTTCATGAACTTCTGTAAAAAAGAGTGACTGGAAAAAAGAAATTTAAAAAGACAAAGACGTATCAAACGCAAGTCCCTCAACTTGTTATTATGAGCATCAATAGACTTACTCTACCAAATTCCTATAAAATGTTCTAAATGCTTATTCTCAATTTCTGTACTTTTCACATCAAAATATGTAAGAAATGTTCTGAGGGCCAGCGCTGGTTTGCTGATCACATCGTAAGTGGTACTGTGGTGGTACCTTTGAAAGTCACCATCTTGAACCAGATATGTGCAAAGTTTAGGACATCACAGTTTCATGTGCCCCTTAGTTAGAAGTATAACCCGTTCCTTTTAGAATGGTACATATCAATCATCATTATGATTGCCTTTATTCTACTGTATTTAGTTTTTCTCAAGTGATGTATATTTATTAAGATCAGCAGTGCAAATCCTTACAGGCTATTTCATTATGCACCCTATGAAGTTAATGCCATGTGTTTTTATAGCATAATGCCTAATTTCTTCTTTAAATTATAAACCCATCAATCAGAGTTTATGTACCTCTTCTGTTCTGAATCATACACGGAACACTATTGGCACAGGATAAAGACTATTAATTGGCATTTACACATTTACTATTAACACATTTGACAAGGATAAAAAAGAAAGTAATGTTTTCACGGGGACAATTTCTCTTGGGTGTTTGTATGTTATAGTAAAGGGAGACACGTGAACATGTTTGTTGAAGAAAGACTGAAGCCTCTTAAATTTTCTGCTCAGGCTCATCAGGGACTTGTGGATAATTTGCAGGCAATTTGTATCCCCTTTTCCTGCAGGACTAAACCTCAGATGTAATTCCTGCAGTTGTCAATCACTCTTCTTGTCCCACAGACCATTCTGCAAGAATATATCATGTTCTGAAGGTTTTCTCAAATTTATAAATTCAGGAATTCAAAGGGACTCTGCTGGTGAAGTAGAGGGTTTCTCCTGTAGAAAGAAGAATGAGAGGCAAGGAATCAAGTCTGTCCTGAATAAGCACTTCTTTCAACATAAGCTGGAGTTGGAAGTACATGTCAGATGAGGATTAGCTCTAAGTTTCTTCATTTAAAAAATTACTCTCTTTTGCTATCCCACTGGGTTAGACTTTCAAAAGAGTAGGCAAGATGCCAGTCAGGATTTATAATCCTTTCCTCCTCCATGACTGATAGAAGGAGAGAGTTAAGGGAAGGAGTTCCTTCTGAGGTAAGTATAAAGATTATTATAATAATAATAGGCTCCTTTATTTGGAGCAAATGAAGGCATATTAAACACTTATCTAGTACACTGCCATCAGAGAATATATAACTGGCATTCTCATACCTACTTGGCATATGGGGAAACTGAGATACAATATGGCTTAGAACTTCACCAGTTTCTTTAGATTTCACTTTTAAATGTGAGCCTATAAAAATACATCTTTCTTTTTATATTTAATTTCTCTTTCATGATCATCAAAGAAACATATGCTCCTTGTAGCCAACAACACAAGATCAGATACTATAAATTATCCTTGGTCCCATCACTTGGAAGCCATGACCGTAACCATGTTGGCATTATTTCTCCCAGCCATTTTTCTACAAAGCTTTTTTCTTTTCATAGACAAAATCAAACTGTATATACAATTTGAGTCCCGCTCTGTTCACTTTACGTTACAATCACAAGCCAAAGATATTCTTATCAACACTTGGCAGTTTTGACCCCAGTTTCCTATTAAGAGTAGAGCAGTTACACTGAAGAGTCAGAGAAGATCAAAAATCCAATGTTCAAGTTTCTGAAATTAGGAGATGAACTCTTGGCAAAGCGAGTCCTTGAAGGTGGTCCTTGGCATAACCAGCAAAAGACCAGGCTGTCCTTCAGTTCCAGCAATGAGATACTCTTCTGACAATGTGGGAATTATGCAATGGACCCACTGGAACAAGGCAGAGATTTCTGTGACTTGACTGATGGGCAGCTTTCCTGGGCATTCCATTCACAGAGCTATGATTGAAATCATGTCAGTAAGCCTCCTACCATGTGGACATTCTGTCAGTCAACATGTTGACACAGGAGCCAGCGTGCAATCTTTTTTAAAGATGGCTACCAGTTATATCTGAACATTCAGATTCATTACAGCCCTTGATGCAGGGAGCAAATGTTTCTCATTGCCCAGAGGACAGTCACACTGGATGCCAATCTTCATGCCAGAAGAGCCTGGGTTTTCATTTCACTTTCAAACAGCACTAAAAGGTCTAAGTCGGTACAGAGATGAGAAGGGATTTAAGGTAATGGTGTGGGCAGGAAGTAACAGGTGGGATCTTAAGGTACAGTTAAGCTCTGAGCACATATGCGTTCACACACACACACATACATGCATGCACGCAATCTACTTTTATAAAATAACACTGAAACTATTTGTATAAAACTTTTAAAGACATAAATGCTCTTAAAATGCAAAGCTCAGTATAACTCATGTATGCCACCTCCTCTTAGGAAAATATGGACACCCCCGAAACCACATTTGTTCGTTCATTTATTCATCCATTCATTCATTTATCAGATATTTACTGAGTGCTAGCCTGCACCAGGCAGTGTTCTGGGCTATGGGTACAAACAACCTATGGGACCAACCAAGTCCCCACTCTCAAAGTTTATATTCTTCAATAGAATTTAATTTAACAAAAAAGTATTTCGTGCCCAGTTTAAAAAATGCTAAAGAGACAGAAACTCCAAGCAAAGGGGATCCCTGGATGGCTCAGCGGTTTGGTGCCTGCCTTTAGCCCAGGACGTGGTCCTGGAGTCCCGGGGTCAAGTCCCGCATTGGGCTTCTTGTGTGGAGCCTGCTTCTCTCTCTGCCTCTCTCTGTGTGTCTCTCATGAATAAATAAATAAAATCTTAAAAAAGAAAGAAAGAAAGAAAGAAAGAAAGAAAGAAAGAAAGAAAGAAAGAAAGAAAGAAAGAAAGAAGAAAGGGAAAGAAGAAAGAAAGAAAGAAAAAGAAAGAAGAAAGAAAGAAAGAAAGAAAGAAAGAAAGAAAGAAAGAAAGAAAGAAAGAAAGAAAGAAAGAAAGAAAGAAAGAAAGAAAGAAAGAAACTCCAAGCAACACCTGACAAGACTGGACCTTGTACTGGGGATGGGGTGGGGGAGGGAGTACAATAAAGGATGTTATTAGATGAACTTGCAAAATTGGAATACAAATGATAGATTATATTTTACTTAAACATGTATTTTTTAGATATTTATAGAAATATATTTAAATATATAGAAATGTATCTATAAATAAACCCAAAATGATCCAGAAAAAATAAATCAAGGACAGAGAGTAAATGATAATTTAAAATGGAATATAATTCAATAGTAAGTGAATCTAGATATAAGGTACATGGGCATTTTTTTGTACTCATAATATTTTTGCTTTATAATGCTTTGGCAAATTTGAAATTATTTTTAAATAAAATATTTTTAAAACCTATTTCACTTTGTAAAATGAATGCAAACACAAAGTCCTTAAATCATGTGGCAAGCTCCTGTCAGTCACTTATGATTTTTAGATGTTTGATTGACATGCTGATTTTCTTGGGACTTCAAAGATAGGATTGTATTCCCTAATCAGACCCACAGAATAACTGAGGCATAACTTTCAAAATCTCCACCTGCCACACTACAACATGGACTGTCGATGCTTTCTGTCTCATCCAAGAACCTATTGATTTCCTTTTAGTGCTGTCTGAAATTTATCTGAAATATACAATTATCCCACTCACTGTGTAATTGTCATTCACCATTCTCTGAGCTAATAAACACCCTAAAGATCTCAGCTATATGATAGAAGCCGGAAATGCCACCAAATGATTCCTTTAGAGACGTCTCTATCTTCCTTCCTTCCCTTTCTCCTCAGGAGTCAGATAGCTTTCCTGACCTTCACCTACTCTTTCCACTCTTCCCCCTCACTGATATTTACCCCAAAAAACTCCTGCATGTCAAATCATGTCTTGCATCTGTTTCTTAGAAGACCTAGACTAACAAGGCCCCCTTATCTTCAGAAGCATGCATACAGAACTAGAGGTTATGTCTTAGTCACCTTCTTGCATAGGGGTGTTTCCCAAGCCTTCATCAGCAATACATTAGAAATGATCCCCAAGAAGGCAGTCTAATCTAATATTTATGAGACTAAACTTTGAAGTCAAAAGGACTCAGGTGGAAGAATTAGTTGGATGGTCTTAATATTTAATGGAATCAGACTTCTACCCCAGCGATACACATACATATTAGACAGTAATAGACTTCTATTTTTTTATGGACTTCTTTTTTTAGGTAAAATACAGATTTTTTTTTTCATTTCTAAAGACAGACAGCAAAGTAACTAGATGTAAACTTCCTTGGTTGCAATCAAAATCCCTATTTGCTTCCACAAGGAGATGTAAATTTATACTCGGATGACCTGAATTGGCTTTTAGCTATTTCTGTAATTCTTCAGACTTATGGTCACCAGTACTACGTTGGATTTCTTCATTTACACAAATGACTAATCTCACTTTGGTTCTCTCTTGGAGACTAATGCTTATTTCAGTCTTGTCTAAAGTGTAATAACTTCTCTTGCTTGAATGTGGGGGGCCAGAGCCATGTAGCCGTTTGTGCACCACACCTATCTCAAAAACCTGAAGACATCTCAAACACAACTCTTCAAAAATGAAGCACATTTTTATGTTCCTTTAAGTATGCTTCCTTTCTAGGAAATGGCACTAGCTACTGCACATCCTTTCCTTCATAGCCAGTCACCAAGTTTACTATCACACTAAGAAATATGCTACTGCCACTATATAGGTTCTATCACTATATTTTGAAGTAAAATTGTTATATAACCTCAGTGTTCATGTACAACATTATAACTCAACATCTACATGCTCTACAAAGTGGTCACCACTGAAGTGTAGTTACCATCCATCACCATACAATCAACACCCCTTCACCCTTTTGCCCACCCCTCACCCCCGTTCCCCTCTGATAACCACCAATCTTTATATCTGTGAGTTTGTTTTTGTTTTGTTTTCTTTGTTCATTTTTTAAAGATTCCACATATGAGTAAAATCATGTGGTAATTGTCTTTCTCTATCTGGTGTATTTCACATAGCATAATATTCTCTAGGTCACCCATGCTGTCACAAATTGCAAGATTTCATTCTTTTTATGGCTGAGTAATATATATATTAATATATATAATATATATTCCATAATATTCCATTTTGTATGTAAATATAAAGGTATGTATCACATCTTCTTTATCCATTCATTTATCAATGACATTTAATTATTTCTAGTTCTTGGCTATGTAAATAATGTTGCAAATGAACTAAAGGGACATATACATTTTTTAATAAGATTTTTATTTATTTATTCATGAGAGAGAGAGAGAGAGGCAGAGACACAGGCAGAGGGAGAAGCAGGCTCCATGCAGGGAGCCCAACGTGGGACTTGATCCTGGTCTCCAGGATCAGGCCCTGGGCTGAAGGCGGCACTAAATGGCTCGGGCAGCACCTGAGCTGCCCCTTGAATCAGGGTTTTTACATTCTTCAGATACGTAGCCAAAGTGGAATAGCTGGACCATAGGGTAGCTCTGTTTTAATTTTTTGAAGAATGTTCATACTGTTTTCCACACTGGCTGCACCAATTTACATTTCCACCAATAGTGTACAAAGGTTTTCTTTCTCCACATCTTCTCTAATACTTGTTAATTCTTAATGTCTTTGTTGTTTTTGGTAACAGCCATTCTAACTGGTGTGATGTGATCTCTCATTGTGATTTTGATTTGCATTTTCTTAACATTAGTAATGTTGAACATTCTTTCATGTGCCTGTTGACCTCTGCATGTCTTCTTTGGAAAAATGTCTACTCAAATCCAATGCCAATTTTTAAATTAGATTATTTTGTTATTATTGTTGAGTTGAGGAGTTCTTCATATATTTTGGATATTCATCCCTTGTCAGATATATGATCTATGAAAGTCTTCTGTTCACTTGGTTGCCTTTTTGATAATGGCTTCTTTATTATGCAGAAGCTTTTTAGCTTGATGTAATCCCATTTGTTTATTTTTGCTTTTGTTGCCCTTGCCTCTGGAGTCAGAGATCCACAAAAATATCTCTAAGATCAATGTCAAAGAGCTTACCGTCTCTGTTTTCTTTAGGAATTTTATGGTGTCAGAGCTAACATTCAAGTCTTTAATCCCATTTGAGTTAATTTTTGTGTATGGTATAAGATAGTGCTCCAATTTTGTTCTTTCACATATGGCTGTACAGTTTTCCCAGCACTGTTTTCCCAACATCAAAGAAACAAGTTTTTCCCCATTGTATGTTCTTGACTTCTCTCTCTCTCTCTTTTTTTAAGATTTTATTTATTTATTCGTGAGAGACACACACAGAGAGAGGCAGAGACACAGGGAGAGGGAGAAGCAGGCTCCATCCAGGGAGCCCGACGTAGGACACGATCCTGGGTCTTCAGGATCACACCCTGGGCTGAAGGCGGCACTAAACTGCTGGGCTACTGGGGCTGCCCTGTTCTTGACTTCTTCGTCATAAATTGTCCATATATGTGTAGGTTTAAATCTGGGCTCTCAAGTCTATTCCAGATGTGTGTGTCTGTTGCCAATACCATACTGTTTTGATTACCATATCTTTGTAGTGCAGTTTGAAATCAGGGTACATGACACCTCCAACTTTCTTCTTTCCCAAGATTGCTGCTATTTGGGATCTTTTGTGGGTTCCATACAAATCTTAGAATTATTTGTTCTAGTTCTGTGAAAAATGCCATTGAAAGTTTGATAGGATTGCATTAAATCTGTATGTTGCTTTGGATAGTATGGACATTTTAACATTATTAATTCTATCAATCCATGAGGACTGAGTATCTTTCCATTTATATGTGTATTCTTCAATTTCATTCATCAGTGTCTTGTAGTTTTCAGTGTATTGGTCTTCCAGCATCTTGGTTAAATTTATTCCTAGGTATTTTATTCTTTTTAATGCAATTGTAAATGGGATTTCTTTCATACTTTTTCTTTCCAATAATTCCACATTTAATTGGAAATGCCATAGATTTCTTTTTGTTTATTTTGAATCCTGCTACTTTACTAAATTCATGTATTAGTTCCAACAGTGTTTTGATTGAATCTTTTGGCTTTTCTATATATAGTATGTCACCTGCAAATAGTGACAGTTTTCATTTTTTCTTACCAATTTGGATGATTCATATTCATTTTTCTTGCCTAATTGTTCTGGCTAGGACGTCCAATACCATGTTAAATAAAAGTGACAAGAGTGGGCATGTTTGTCTTGTACTTGATCTCAGAATAAAACCTTTCTACTTTTTTACCATTGAAGATGATGTTAGCTGTGGGTTTGTCATATGTGGCCTTTATATGTTTAGATAGATTCCGATTGAGATGATCCTATGATTTCTATTCTTCATTTTGTTAATGTGCTATATCACATTGATTTGCAGATGTTGAATCATTCTTAGATCTCTGAAATAAATACCATTTGACCATGTATATGATCTTTTAATGTGCTGTTGAATTTGGCTTGCTCATATTTTGTTGAGAATTTTTGTATAAATGTTCACTGGCCTGTAATTTTCCTTTTCACAGTGTGAAATTTTCCTTTTTCCTTTTCACAGTGTGAAAACCACAGTCTGGTTTTGGTATGAGGGACACTGTTGACCTCATGAAATGAGTTTGCAAATGGTTCTTTCTCTTCAATTTTTTGGACAGGTTTGAGAAGGATAGGAATTAAAACTTTGAATGTTTGGTAGAATTCACCAGTGAAGCCATTTGGTCCTAGACTCCTTTCTTTCTTTATTCCGCTAGATCTGAATGAAATTCTTACAATAATGTGTTTCTGTCCCAGTTTTCCACATTGAAACCAAAGTGATTAAAAACAAGCAAACAAACACAAGTCTCTTTGAGATGGTCTTGCTTACTTTGAAATTTCATTTCTTTCTTTTATCTCCTAATAAACTATATATATATTCAGATTAATAGATCTCATTTATTAATTGCACACTACATGCTAAGCACCAGAAATGGTCCTTTGCAGCCTGGTAGGACAAGTATTACCATTAGAGAAGATAAATAACTTTTTTAATATCATAAGACTAAGAGACAGAGGCAGGTCTTTTTATTTCAAAGTTCTCCTTTAAAAAAAAAATGAGCAAGGGGTAAAAAAGAGAGTGAGAGAGAGACGCAAACCAAGAATCAGACTCTTCACTAGAGAAAACAAACTAATGGTTACCAAAGGGGGGGTTGGCAGGGGATGGGTTAAATCAGTGATGGGGATTTAGAATGCATTTGTAGTGATGAGCACTGGGTGTTGTATGGAAGTGTTGAATCACTATATTGTACACCTGAAATCAATATTATACTGTATGCTAATTAACTGGAATTAAAATAATTTTTAAAATTGGTACATAACATACATAGCAAAAAAGTATAGGTTTTTAGTGTACAGTTTGGACAAATATTTACGCCCCAATCAAAACATAAACTTTTTCCATCACCCCCGAATTACCCTTTAATAAATGATCTATAATTTTCATATAGTGAAAACACATTTTAAATGCACAATTTTGAAGGCCATTGTTTTTTGCCCTTTACCTGCCTTGTGCCACACCTGCTTAGTTCTTTTATGCTACACAAGGGAATATGCATTTTCCTATGTTGAGATGCTCATACTACTTCTGATAACATCTACTCATTTTCTACATTTCAGTTTTAACTCATCACCTTACCTAATCCTCTCTCATACCCAAACCCCCACCAGTAAACTTTTCTCTATCACCTACTAATCGTCACTTTTAACTTTTTATTCATTTATCATTCCCAGTGAAGTTTAGATTCTAAAATATGTCCACAATCTCTTGTTTGTATTCTTTGCTGGGCATCTAATCTCTTGATAGGTGCATAGTTAGCGTTCAAGACATATTTGTTGAATAAACAAGTTCATGATGCTAAAGGCATAGGTTAATGCCTTGTAAGTCATGTGTGAAGTTAAGATTTTATGCCAAGGCAACAAAGATCTGATGGGGGGTTTACACAAACGAATGCCATGATTATCTGTATTTTAGAAAGATAACTAACAGCAGTGTAAAGACTGTAAACAGTAGTGAAAATAATAGTTACAGGAAATGGAGTTGGGAAATCATTGCAGAAGTCCAAAAAAGAAAAATATAAGGATGTTGGTTAAAGGAATGAAACTAGGAAAGCCCAGAGTTCAAAAATCATTTCTGAGAAATACTCTTCAGACCTCCATGGGGGAAATAAAGAAGAATCAAGCATACTCCATTGTCTTTGGTTGAGAGAAAATAAATAGCTATGCTGTTAATAGAGAAAAATTGTACAAGAAAACAGAATAATTGGGCAAATTTATATTTTAATTTTTTTAAATATGCATTTATTTGAGAGAGAGAAAGTGCAGAGTGAGCAAGAACTCAAGGAGGGAGAGAGGAGGAATCCCTGGGTGGCGCAGCGGTTTGGCGCCTGCCTTTGGCCCAGGGCGCGATCCTGGAGACCCGGGATCGAATCCCACATCAGGCTCCTGGTGCATGGAGCCTGCTTCTCCCTCTGCCTATGTCTCTGCCTCTCTCTCTGTGACTATCATAAATAAATTAAAAAAAAAAAAAAAAAGGAGAGAGGAGACAGGGAGAAGGAGAAGCAGACTCCCCACTGAGCAGGGAGCCCAATATAGGACTGCATCCCAGAACCGTGGGATCATGACCTGAGCTGAAGGCAGATGCTTAACCAACTGAGCCTCCCAGGTGCCCCTGGACAAATTAATCTTAAAGCTCATAGGTATAATACAAATAGACTGGAAATGAAATGGAAACGTTGGCCAAGATATAAGAAGAGTAATCAGGGACTAGTGATGTAGTGGTTGTGCTGGATAGTTTCCATTTATTCCTCTAGAGACATTCTTTAACTTTTTCTGTGTTCTAGAATCATTACCAATTTTGATTCCATGACTGAATTTTGGCTTGGTTTAGTTGAGTTTAGACAATTAGAGGCACCAGGAAAAAATTTAAAGGCAGGAAGATAGTGAGTTTGGGATTTTTACTGAATGACTCCTGCCCTTTCAGGTCACCACAGGCCAGTGGCATCCCTCTGCCAAAGGACACAGCTCTTGCCCAGTGACCCTCTTGAGGCAGCTACTGCATAGATTCCAGTAAGTTCTCCCCCCCACACCCCTTTATCCTTTCAGGTCCAGGAGGAATAAGCCTGGGGTACTAACCATTCCTTGCTGGTTTCCTTCAGTAAATAGTCTTATTAAAATTTTCTAAACTACTCCATTTGAGAGTGTCATATGTTTCCTGCTGGGACCCTAACTGACATGTACAGATGGTACCTAAAGTCCTGGGAGACAAAATCACCAAAGGAAAGAAGATAGAATTAGAAGAGTACATGTAGGAAACCAAAAATGAATTTAAATTCTTGACTCAAGACATTTGCAAGGAATTAGTTCTAGAGACAGGAAGCAGAACAGAGCCAGAGAAGGAAAGGGTTTCAAGGAGTCAACAGTTTCAGATAGGACAGGAAAGTCTACCAGAATGAGAAGTGGACTAGACTCTTAGACACTTAGTATGCTATAGGTGACTTAAAAAAAAAAAAAAGACTTATGTATTTATTTGAGAGAGAGAGAGAGCACAAGTGCTAGGGTTAGGGGTAGTGGCAGAAGGAGAGAATCTCAAGTTGACCCCCCACTGAGCACAGAGCCTGATGCCGGGCTCTACCCATGAGCTTGTGAGTCTGATGCCTAGCTGACTGAGCCACCCAGGTGCTCCACAGAATGCTATAGGCAAATTTTATGAAGGGTGGTTTTGGTGTCATGGAGGGGCTAGAGGCATGGCTGCCATATGTGGAGGTGGGGATGGGAGTTGAGACCGAAAAAAAATAGGAGTTTAGGCTATTTATTCAGGAGTTTGGAGAAAGAAGAGAAGAGTAAGATAGGGTAATACTGTGATGGAGAAATTGTGTGGGAAGGTTTCTGAGATGTGAAGTCTACAGAGGAAAGTGAGATAAAACCTAGGAAGGAGTGGATGGACAAGTTCATGGAGGAGGAAAGATGAGAGGATGAGTTATTCATAG
Source organism: Canis lupus baileyi (assembly GCF_048164855.1). Taxonomy (NCBI): domain Eukaryota; kingdom Metazoa; phylum Chordata; class Mammalia; order Carnivora; family Canidae; genus Canis; species Canis lupus. Next base: position 7,492,780 of record NC_132869.1, on the reverse strand, counting down.
AAGGGACTATGTCCCTCAAATGTCAATGAAGGATGTGAAAGTTATCTGAGCTCTCTATCTTGCCCCATAACACCTGGTACACATCACTAAAACATGACTGCCACCGTTACTTTCAATTATATGTTTACTTTTTTTTGTAGATATCTTATTTTTCGCTATATCACCAGTATTGTGTATATAGGAAGCAATTTTTTTTTTGAAAAGTTGAAGATTTGCCAACATCTTAAGTTTAAAGGTAGCATAGTCGAGGGATGTCCTACCAGATAGTTTTATATTTTTTTGTGAAACATGAGATTTAGCCTGGTTGAAATTGAGGAACATAAAGAAAGGTAAAAAGTTTGAGGGAAAAGGCAGCAGTTTAAAACCATTGTAGTTGAGAATATTCTGATTTTTACTCAGCAAGTAAAATTTAGATACTAATTTGACTTGCCATCTCTTACCTACAATGAAGAAAATGAATTAATGGGCTGATAGGAGAATTTGGGCCATGTTTATTTTTTTGACTATGAACTTTTAATTTGATTAAGGTGAATAAGTCTCTGTGTACCTTATCAGTTTGGGTGAATTGTTACAATTGCATTCTAGACTCCACAACCAGTCCCTAGGCCAGTGACACACTTAGAAGAAAGGTTCAGCTGCTCCTCAGAGCACTCCTCTCCACCTGCAGCCCAGTGGACATCACTTTATTTTGGGTCTCTATGTAGCATATACACTGTACAACAATGGAATCGATTTTCATATGTGGCCAATTCAGTCAGTCCTTGGTAGTGGTATCTTATAAAATTGTTTTCTATACTGCCAGAGGGCAGTATGGAATTTTAACTTGGCTTCTCTCTCTCTGAATATATATATATATATATATATATATATATATATATATGAATACATATATGTGTATATATATATATATATTCAGAATATGAGCACAATTTATTTTTTAACTGTTCCCAAAGAGGATCTGAGGTGACTATTCTATTTTCTTTTACCTTTTTTGTATGGGCAGAAATTAGATTTCTTTCAGGGCTTTTAAACTGCATCAAAGGAGAGGCAATATAATACAGTTGTGAAGAGCGTAGATGCTGGATCCAGCTTAAATCACACATCCATTCAAATCCTGGTTCTACCATTAAACGGCTGTATGTGCTTGGGCACATGAATTAAGCTCCTTGTACTACAGTGTCTGCCTCCAGATGAAAAACTAAGATAATATTTCTACCTCATAGATTATTATGACAATTAAAAGCTAGAATATGGAAAATATTTCAACTCATAATTGGAACATAGTTACTAAAATTATTATTAAATCCATTAACTTACTATTTTTTAAAAATATTTTATTTATTTATTCATGAGAGACAGAGAGGCAGAGACATAGGCAGAGGGAGAAGCAGGCTCCCCATGGGGGAGCCTGATAGGGGACTTAATCCCAGGATCCCGGAATCATGACCTAGGCAGAAGGCAGGCGCTCAACCACTGAGCCACCCAGGGGCCCCAACTCTTCCTATTTCTTTACAATAAATTGCTATTAAATGGCCTATCAAAATATCACTAGATTATTCTATGATTTAATATACCCATTTAGTAATATAGGTGACATGTAGAAGATATTTTATCTGGTAAGTGCTATGTTAAATAATTATATATGTTTTCACAGGAATATATAACAGAAGAAATTGAGGCTGAGGAAGATTATTAAGTCAGCCAGCAACAAACAGTTGGTTAAGTGAGATTAGAACCAAGTAGTTTGACTCCAAACCTACATACTTAATCCTAAAACTACACTCTTCTTTCATCACACAAAATTTTTCCTCATTAGGTAAAAATATCAGTCAGGGTATGATTAGGCTTAGTTAAAACTGAAAAACAAACTAATGACATTCCTAGTAGAAACTACTAGAGAATAGGGACTACTCTTCCCAGAGCTGTTATATTTTGTTTTTCTGAGGAATGTTAGTAAATTTTGTCAGATTTAATTTAGGATTCAGATGTTTGGAGAAATATTTCTCAGCTTTCACTTTAGAGCACACTCAACTCCCTGAAACCTTTGAAAATAAAATATCTATAAAACTGATCTTTTTTTTTTCTCCCGTGGATGAAGAATATCTACTGATTTAATGTATGTGAATTAATTTTTTTAAAGTAGTGATTTACAAGATGGTCATAAACACTTCCTCCAGGTGGAAATTTTCAACTCAGGAAGACAATAGATTTAGAACATGTAAACAGCAATTAGTTTGCTCATGCAAAGAAGAGGGGAAAAAAAATCCTTGATGTTCTCATTTCTCTGTATCTCTAATGTACTTACCTTTAAAAGAAATTCATTCTCTTATAAATCATGTTGCATGTTACAAATAGTTTCACTTTAGTTCCATTGCATATCATGAAGAAGTAGCCATGTGCTCTTTTTCACTGTTTAAAAGGAAAGTTCTCTCTCTCTCCCACTCTCCTCCCTCCCCCTCTCTCTCTTTCTTCCTACGCACCCCCTCCATGTATAATACATATATTAGCATTTGTAAATAATTTTCCTGGTTTCTAGCTAATATCCTATTCTAGATAGTGGCAAAAACATCCACAATAATGTTAATGTTTTATTATTGAGTATAGTTTCTGATACTCAAGTTTGATTATAATTGACTTTATAATCACAAGCTTTACTCTTCTAAACATTTCCTGCTATAAGAATTTTGAAATAGAATATGTTTCACAAATTCAAAATCAGGTCTGTTCTGCTCCCTTAAGCACTGGGAATTAGGGCTATTATTTAAAAGGCTACATACAGATGAATTGGGGAGCTGAGGGTGGGGAAATCGAAATGGAGGAAAGATATGAACTTTGGGTAGATAGACCAGGGTTTGAGTTCCTGCCCCACCACTTATTACCTATAAATTTATGCAAGAAATTATGTATTTAACCTCTTAGGCTTTCAGTTTCTTCTGGATTTATTTAATGGGTACATTCATATTTACCTCTTTTGTTGATGGGAGGGACAAATGCAAGAATGTATTCGAATGTGTCCAGTACTGTTAATAAGACATGCTACATTATTATTATTATATAACAACATCAGTTCCGATCTCTTGGCCAATACTACTTTCATGAATGTAATTATGGACAGCTAACCCTGATGGTGGTAGTATTTGAAGAGTTGAGAGAGGAATATATTCTTGCTGTGGGCCTTAACATTCAAGACAGTTCAGAACATGAAGGAAATGGACTTGACTCTAATTGGAAGTGGTGTGATGCAATGGTACAAGGGAAGGTTTTTTAAATTAGAGAAGTAAGTATGAATTTCATCTCTCTATTAACTAAAAGTGTGATTTAAGTCATTATTTACTTATTTATTTATATATATATTAAATATTTTATTTATTTATTCATGAGAGACACACAGAGAGAGGCAGAGACACAGGCAGAGAGAGAGAAGCAGGCTCCATGCAGGGAGCCCTATGTGGGACTCGATCCCAGATCCCAGGATCATGACCTGAGCCGAAGGCAGACGTTCAAACCGCTGAGCTACCCAGGCGTCCCACTCATTATTTAATTTATAGTAAATTTAGCTTTCTCGTCTGTAAAATGTGGACAATAATATATACCTCTAGGCCTTCAGGTGAGAATTAAATGAGGGAAAGCTTCTTAACACAGTGCCTGGAAAAGACATGAATCCTAACTTCTTACCTGGAGGAGCAGGAACATCTTTCTATGGGGTGGTGGTGGGGTAGGGGATAGGATGTGATGACTTCTCTGCCATGGTTTATCTGTACCTACCTGGGGCAAAGAGCAAAAGAGTAGGGTAGAGAAGCTATGGATGCTGCATTTTTTCCTTGCTTACTACATCACCAAGTAGGCATTTCCTTTTTCATTGACTGGCATTATGAATCTCATTTCAACCAGATCATATTGGTAGGTTAGGGCAGAGTAGGATTGATGGTCTAATTTCTATGGTTAAGATAAACTATGGACTACTATGCTATTTCTCCAGAAATTATAGCTACTGATTCATGGCTGCTTACTTTGCTCTAAATTCTTTACCCAATGATTAGCTAATCACCTTTGAAGCCTTTCAAATAAATTGAAAGCCTGAGCACTTCAAGCCACATGTTCAAGATTATACAGTTTATAAGCGACAGAACTAGAAGACAAACACAAATCTGTCTGAGATCTTCTCTTCCTACCCCATCCGGTCGTCTCCATTTCCTCACCTGTTCTTTGATTGTCCGCTTCATCAACTCTGGCTGGATGAGGTCCCTCGTGACTGTAAACCTTCATAGCACTTTTTCACCTTTCAAAAGGCTCATATACTTTTCTATTAGTTAACTAAAATCATTTGAGTTCTTGTATCATTTTCCCAAATCAATAATAAATTCCTTGAGAGAAGAGACACTATTACATACCATTGTATCCATCTTTTGCAACACGGAAATTTAATTATCTCACAAAACAAGAAGTCTAGATGTAAAGAGTACCAGAGTGTAGCAATTTAACAATTTCATAAAGGGCTCAAACTCCTTCTGTTTCCTCTCCATCATATTTAGCGTATTGGACTTTTCATTTTTCACCCGTCAGTTGCAAGATGGCTATCACAGATGCAGGCATTTGGTTATTGTTCAAGGTAGGAAGAGTGGGGAAGGGCAGCACAACTGAACTCTCTACTCATGCCTGTCTCCTATGAGACAGGGAAACTCTCCCAGGAGCTCCCTGTTTAACTTCCATCCCAGTACTCAATCCCTTTGTAGGTCTTCAAGAGTAGAAACACTACTATAGCTCTACATTTCCCCCAATGCAGTGGCTTATGACTGAAGAATTTAAAGGCCCATTTCGAGCCTTAATGAGAGTTCTGTGTGATGGTAAGCAGAGAATCAGAAAGCTAAGGGCATCCATGCATATTACACAGCTGTTGAAGATCCCTTCCAAGAAGCTGCGCCCATTTTCATATATCGACTTTACAGCACCTGAGATTTAAAGTCTCAAATTGAGAGATGGTGCAGATCTTTAGGATTGCTTGCAATTAGTCAAGCCCTCCGATGTTACAGAATACCAAGGGTTTACTTTGACCTCTTTTGTGATGAACAAGGTGGATTGTGTATGTTTCCTACTGAATTATTACCCCTTACATTCTTGAGAGAGTCTTTGTTGACAGCTGACTTGTAGACCCAAGCATATGTTTAGTTATAGTTCCCTCAGGTGCCAACAATAGGTAGAATAAACTTTAAAGATGTTTCAGGTGAATAGCATTTCACCCTCTACCTTGGTACAAATTGTGAGTCAATTATTTATGAGCAGAACCCAATTTGTTTAAACCTCATTGACCTTTAATACAGTTATGACATGTGTCTTGACTTGACTCTTCCCTCTATTGATTCGGTCTGGAAAAGTAAAACAAGAGGTGAAATGGCCCCTCAGGGTAAGTTAAAATTGTAGGTTACAGCCATGTTAAATTGCTTTAGTATACTTTGTGTCCTTTAGAGTCAGAAAATGAAGCAATAAAGTAAGTTGATGTAAGTAATTCTTGTTTTTAAAAGGACCTTGAAGTGCTCTTAACAATATCATGGATTTGATAAGATCTGCTTTAGACTTCTTAATTTAAAATGAACATAAAGATGGTAAAGCCAAAAGAATGTTGAAATACTAGTGTTGTGCTAACAGCTTTGAAACTGAATTCGTGGGAGAGGACTGATAGGAATTCTTCACTATTGTCTGCCATACCTGGGGAAAATTAAAGCAGCACTTTAATTTAACTGCTAGGAATTTCCTGGGGGGCATATCCAGGTGTACAAAATATTTAGGAGGGTTTCAAAAGTTTTTGCTCATTACTTCTGTGTTATCAAGTTCAGACAGTGTTTAAAACTCAGGCAATTTTCAAGCTTGAAATGTTCATTTTTGTGACAGGCAAACCTATTAAATCTGAGTGCTCACAGCTTTTTCCTCTCTCTTACCCCTTCCCATATTTGTCTGTAATTATTGTGGTATTGGTGGACTAAGTGGAAGGCTGGAGAAGACAGAAAGAAAACATTAATTCTCATAGAAAAGAAGAGAGAGCATAATTAGTTGGAGTAAAGAATAGACTGGGGAGTAAAAGTAGAGTAAAAGAACAAGAACCAACAGGGGAATGTGAGCTGTGTTTGGGACAGAATATTGTGATGTTTCGAGAGAGGGAGGAGAATAAGTTGAGGTAGGGTTTATACAGAGAGAAAGAAAACTGATTTCAAAATATGTTATGATGCATGATGAATGGTGTGCTTTGAGATAATTAGATATTTATTTAAATTGTTCTTTCAAGTAAGAACAAGCTGGTTTGGCTCTACGCTGGTCCCTATCATTATCCTCTAAGTTGTCATCACTTGCATTTTAAAACCCCTTTTTTCTTGCATACCAATAATAACCATTGTATTGATGGATAACCTGTGAGGGAAGCACATAACAAAAAGGAGGAGATTCTGAGGTGGAGTTGGGTGAGATGGAATTGGAAGGTGAACTTGGAGTAGTTTTAGAGCATGCAAATGCTGGACCAGAATCAGAGGCTTTTGAGATAAAGGGCCAATTTGGGGGAGATGTTTGTCACTCCTAGAACCTCAGATACTGCTTAAATGTTGCCTCTTTGGTTTCAGTTTATGCTTCTATGAGTTTGATTCTAGAGATCCGTTTGTACCACTAATAACCAAGAGGCTAGTTTAAGCCTTCTAGAACTCTGGATAATATGATGTGCTGATTCAGAAATCCCACACTCAGAGCACCTGGGTGGCTCAGTGGTTGAGTGTTTGCCTTTGGCTCGGTGTGATCCTGGGATCCTGGGATCAAGTCCTACATCAGGCTCCCAGCAGGAAGCCTGCTTCTCCCTCTCTCTGTGTCTCTCATGAATAAATAAAATCTTAAAAAAAAAAAAAAAAGAAATGCCACACTCTGAAGATTATATACCAGCCATGTAGATCAAGAGCCTCTTGAAGATGCCTGAATTAAGGACTACGAGAAGCTGCACATGAACTGGCAACTACTATTTTAGAACGAGGGGTGAAGTTGCAAGCTTGAACCAAGATATCACATAATTCTTTTGGTCAAGAACCTCAAACTCCATTGTTGTCATCAAAAAGAGCACAACATGTGGGAGGGAGTTGGTACCATTTCGAGTTAGTCTTTCCAGCTCCCTACTCTAAAGAATCATTCAGTGGGATCCCTGTCAGCTCTGTTGGATTAGGCCCTGTCTTCTTTCTGGGCCTGCCAACTATCTCTGTGCAAATGCATAGAGAACATTTCTTGAGTCCTGGTGATACAAATGTTCTGTACCAGATGCAATGGTGTCTACTCTCAAAGTTCATCCTCTAGTCAGTGATAAGCACAAAATCCTCTAAAAGTGGTTTCTAACAATAATATTCAGATTGCTGAAGCTTTTTGGAGCTTTACATGTGTTATCTGAGTTGTTTTAATAATAATACTGCAAGGCTGGTGATGTGTAAATGTCTGTTGTTCTTACTTCTATTACAAAACTAGAAAATTTGGATTCATGGAGGTTCAGAAACTTGTCTACATTATTTGGCTAAAACTTATGAGACCTACATCTTCTGATTTCAAATCTCATGTCCTTTAAAATGGAATTGCATTGGATTGAAATGACTGAAAATTAATGGAGTTTGTAAAAGTGCAATAATCTTGCATATAGTTAATCAGAGAGGGGTGAGGATTCTTAAAAATAGGCAATTTATTATAGGTTCTAAAGAGGGACACAGATTTAGAAAAAAAGATATTTGTAGGAAGTAGAAAGAAATGAACACATAAATTGATGGCATATCCAAGATTCCTTTGCATGTATATTTATAATTTAGAAAGGTATGTTAGAGTAATAGCTGACATTTAGTGAGTACACACTGTATACAAGATGCCTGATATATATTATCTTGTTTAATTTTCATAACATCCCTGAGATAGGATCTATTATCTGACTCTCTTTAATAGTCAAGGAAATGGATATCAAAGAGGTTTAAGTCTAACTCAGAACCATAGGTAGCAGAACTAGGACTCCGATTGCCTGGTTTCCCTGATAGCACTTTGCAGAGCCATGGGGTCCAGAGAGGGACTGCATTATGGTTAAGATAGATATTGAAGATCGTGAGGGGCTGGCTTAGCATGGAAGGCCACCCTGTGTCAATAAGGGCTTTGGGGGAGGGGAGGTTAGTACGATTTGTTAAGTGTCCCTAAGTCTGCTGTTATTGCTGGTTCAGACTTCTCATTCCTGACCCTGAACAAAACTTCTTAAGTTCAGTACGTTTGAAACGAAAATAGCGACATTATTTCTTTTCACAGATCTGTGGAAGAGCATCTCAATGCAAACGTAATTCATCCCCTTTCACTATAATTTCCTTACTGTGGGAAATCCTTTTGAAGATTTCATCTTATCTCATGCTTAACTTTCATAGATTAAACTCCCACAGACACACTTCTTTTAAATACATTTCCTTTTCGGGCCCCAGATTTCTCTTCATGATTGTGAGGGACCCTGCTTAACATAGGAGGCCATCCTGTGGCAAGAAAGGTTCCAGGGTGAGTTTAGTACTATTTGGCAAGTGGCCCTCAGTGTAACTCTCACTAGATTTCCTTTTGTCATTATCAAACTCAATAGGACTCAAGCTGGGCTGGTTAGGCTCCTTTAAATGCCCCTTCAATAGATTGGGAATCAATAGATTCCCCCGCAAATGTGACTTTGTTTCTCACTGTCTCCTCTCCTCCTCCTTTTTCTTCTTTTTTAAGATTTTATTTATTCATGAGAGACACAGAGAGAGAGGCAGAGACATAGGCAGAGGGAGAAGCAGGCTCCCCATGGAGACCCTGATGTGGGACTCCATCCCAGGACCCCGGGATCACGCCCTGAGCCAAAGGCAGAAGCTCAACCACTGAGCTACCAAAGCACCCCACTGTCTTTCTCAAGCCCCACTAGACAGCCTCTACCCAGACTGGGATGCAAGATGATTGAATCTGTATTATTCACTTCCTAGCCCTAAGCACCCCTTACTCAGAATCCTATTGCACACAGCCAAAAAATACTGGTCATTCCTTAGATCTTGTATTTCTGTTAATAATTACCTCCGATGACTTCCTTGTTAGATGTTAACTTTAAAAAGCAAGCAAACAAAACTCTTCCCTAGTTGCCAGCTTTACCCACAAAGTCTATTATCTCTCTTATGTAACTCAAGCCATGTTGTATCTTTTCGCTGGCCAACCAAGACATTTTGTGCTAATATTATTTTTCTCCCTTGTTCAGTTGAAAAAATTCTTGACTGAGACTTTTCTGAAGGTTTCAAATAAATCCTTCCTCCTGTTGTCATGTAATATTTCTGCCTTTAAAAACAAAACAAAACAAAAAAACCCAAAAAAAACCCTGAAACTAAAAACAACCCCCCCCACTCCCCCATAAACCATTCCAAACCAACCAAACAACAATAACAACAACAACGAAAAACCAATCAAAGTCCATCATTCAGGTTTGTCCTGATTTATTATTATCCCATTTTCCAATGTGGCAAAAAAAATTCCCAGCCCAAACTTCCTAATTTCCCTTTTGTTGTTTTTATTAATAAGTATCCATTTTAAAGGATAGTTATCACCTCTATTGGATTGTAAATCTCCTTGAGGGCAGGAGACTGTGTCTAACCACTAATAGGTACCCACACATTTATTAGTGAGCAGTGCTACCTCTAGGGGGTCAATAAATACTTGTTGACTCACTGACTCTATAAATATAAACGGCAAAATAATCAGACATTCTGCTAGCACCTAATTTGCTCCCTGTAGGTAAGTTTGTCTCTTTGGTAGCATTGATTCTTTTAGGCCACCAGGGTTCCATTTAGCGAATTACAACTGCCTTGTGCTAACTGGTACCCTGGTGGCCTGAATGAGCTTAAGAGTCTCCCCAAATGAAGGACATCTCCCCCGAGAGTGACTCTGAATCTTGTTGAATACCTAACCCAACCTTTATTTTCTTCCACAGCATTTTCCCTTTGAGACAAAGATTCTTTTGCCTGTGGGCCTTTTAGCCTTTTCACAAGTCAGAAACTCTCATGTCATAAACAAATAAAAATGCACTTCATTTACCATATTCTTGCTGTTTTACATTTTTAAAGGGAAGTATTGCTGAATTACTGTGAATGCTAAGCAGGAAATTCACAATTTTCCTTGTAGTTTTTTTTTATATTTTTTTTGTAAGTGAGCATCTTTCTGACAGATCCAGCCATCAACAGTGCCCTCCTACTGTTTGACTCACATTCAGAATTCATTTCTATGTGCACCACGGTACACAAATTTTGCAAAGTATTAGAGGAACATGCACAATACTCCCTAGTTGTTTCTTCCTCAGGCCTAGTCTCCCAAAGCTTTTCTGTTTTGTGCAGCATTCTCTACCAAACAAGGCTCCTTTATGCAATTTTAGGAAATCCACAACAGGATAAAGTTAATGGATGAGTAGTTGCATTCCTGCAGGGAATCCCTTAATTGAATCCTGAGGAATCTGGTCTCTTTTGTTAGGCCGTGTGCTAAAAATTGGAAGCAGATCCTTAAGAAGTGTTAAGAGTCTTCTGGACTGCAAAGATGCCATGTTCCCTATTCCCCAAATAGGATTGAGATGCTAATGAATTTGAGGGGTTTATGAACAATTCTTACCTTTGGTGAAAGCATATGCCATATGTAAGTCATGAATAAGGCAGTGCCATGCTCTGATAGTATCAATCCATCCTGATTGCAAATATTATTAATGCCCTGCCTTCCTTCCACATGTCCCTCTGCAATATCCTCCAACAATTGCATGCCCCATTCCTATGTTCCCTAAGAAAGACATCTACCCTGGCTGCAGAGCCAAAGAATACAGCTACTTCCAATGGCACACCCTTCATCCTGCTGGGGAAGTATGTTACCAAGACTTCCTTGACTCCTGACTCAGTTTCATTCCTTAGATTTGGGGAGTTCCTGTTTTCTCTCACTCTGCATCATTTTGTTTGTACACTTATTTCTTACCAGAGCAGTTTGCCCTCTGCTTTTTTTAGACCTCCACCAGAGATGATGCTCCATGGTGACTCCTTGCTGTTCTCTTGGAGGAAACTGTAAATGGTAATACCCAGTGCCTGGCATAATTTGTCTATTAAACTTCTGTTTCTAGGAGGCCTTTCCTGATAGTAGCAATAGCTGCTATGTATTAAGCACTTCCTGTGGGCCAGGCACTACACTGGGTGCTTTTAGCATTGCTCTTATTTGATGTTCCCATGAAGAAATCCAGGCCCAGTGAGACAAAGTATCTTGCTAGTGAGAGACAGAGCCAGGAGTCAAAGCACTGATATTTCTCAAAGCCAGAATTTATCATTCACTACAGTGCCATGTTCCTTATTTGACACTTTTCTCTCATTAGAACTGTGTTCACCACTGTTTTCTCATTGTAGTTACACTCACTCACACACACACACACACACAGACATACACACACCCAATGCACATCTGTGTCCTGTATATATAATAATGCCATTGATCACTTTTGTTATAGATGGCTATTAATATTCTTAAGTTTTCCTCCACTAATTTCAGAGAGTGGAGTTTGAGTCTTATTTATCTTTTATGTCTTTCCACCCCTAACTCCAAGCCTGGAACCAAGTTATTGCTCAATAAACAGTAATGATAATATTGGTTTGGTAGAGACATCATTAGGACATAAATTTTAATTTACAGAAGTTTATTCAAGTTTCCATCACTATTGTGGTATTATAGCTTGCAATTTTGGCACTCCTAAGGGGAATATTTATAGACTAGTTGGCAATTTACAATTATTCTCTCTTTATGTGCAATGCTAGCTAATCAATTGCATATTAAAATAAAGGGTTTGTATGAATAGGCTGGTTTAAAGTATTTCTGTGTTGCAAAGATCAGTACAATATAACACACCAACTTAATTTTTAGCAGCACTTTAAGCAAAAAGCCTGAAGGAAGCCTTTACTTCATAAGGCAATGCAATAAATGAAAGCGTCGGACCAGTGTTTCTGCCTTTTTGGCTTTAAACACCTCCTAGGGATTTGACATGTATGAAGACAGTATGTCTGAAGAGGTTCATATAATATTTTTTTTAGAAGATACTACTAAAAGGCAAGGTTGTGTGGTAACTAAGTACAAAGAAAATTATATTTCCTGATAATAATCACCTACATGACAATGTGCTTTTGGTCACAAGAACGTGACAAGAAAATGCCGATGGCCCAGTATAACTCTCACTTCTGCTGTAAAAAAAAAAGCACCACAGTGAAGGAGTGTCACTGGTGGAATTTTTATTTTTACAAAAATCACAGACTCTTATAAGTGCAACGTGGTGGCCATTTTGGCTGAATTAAAGTGTTCTTTTCTAAAATTTTCTGTCGCTCTTTGCTCTAATTTCTACTTCTAGGTTTTCTCTCTGGTGTGTACTAAATTTGGGTCTAAATACAAGGAACCCCAAATCCAAAATAATAGATGGAGGGTGGGAAGACATAGGATGATTATTGCAAGACCACATCATATATTATATAAAGACAGAGTCTCAGCAATTTATTTGGCTGTGTCAGGGTGCTTGCTTAGGGAGCTAGAGATCTAGGTTTTCATTCTATCAATAGCTCTTGCTGTCAATTAATTAGAATATATATTCCTATTAATTCAAGGCTGTGCAATGCCTTCTTTATGTACACTGCAAGCATTTCCATGAAACTGCATCTGTCCTCGGTTAGCCCATGCAGTGCTTCTGCCCAGAGATCCAGTGTTTCTTTCCCAATCTACATTTTGTATGCTTGTCAAGCTGTGCAGATGCTTTGTGGATTGGAAGTATTGCTGCTTCTCACAATATTTTAAAATGTTGAGAATATAGATTTTTAACTTGATCTCTTTACAGATAATGGTAAGTAAAACCCATTTAACAGATCAGGGAATTAGGTCACCTATGATTCACTATAATAATATGCAAACCATAAGAAAGATGGTTAAATATCTGTCAACAATGGATTTTCACCAATTCATACAGCTATCTCACAGAAATTAAGGCCCCATGTCTACTTCTGAAATAATCTGACCATTTTGAAAATAGAAGTGCTAACCATTACCTTCATCCTCAAATCTGCATTTTTTTAATAGAATTCTGTACCTCGACTAATAGCATTTCAATATACCCTGTTGCCCCAGTTAGGACTCTTAAGGTCATCCTTGACTTACGTCCCTTATTTCTTATGTCCAATCGATCATCAGACCTGTCAGTTCTCCCTCAGAAGTGTCCTCTGGCTAAAGTCCCTTTTTATCATCCTCATGGCCACTGGCTTAAACCCTCATCATTTTTGTTTGGAGTATTCATATAGCCTCCTATCTGATCTCCCCAGCATTTGTCTTCCTCCCCTCGAGTTCATTCTTCACCTAGACACCAGAATGATCTTCCTGAAAACAATTCTCATCAAGTTACTTCTCTCCTTAAAGACCTCAGCTGGAGTCCACTTGTTCACAGGGTGAATGCTAAACTCCTATCGCTCGACCTATCAGGCTTTTGGCTATTAGACATCACCTTCTCCGGTTACAGTTCTTGGCATTTTCTGCATGGATTCTCATCCCTGGCTCCATTCCTAGACACTCCTATCAAACTCATATATTAATTAATTATATTACTTTATGTCATTGCACGTTTTCCTACAGCATACTGTGCTGCTTTTCTCCTTCACCTCTTGCCAACTCTTACCATAAGACCACACAAATATCATCTCTTGAGGTCTTTCCTGCTGCTGGCAAAATTGCTTTTACCCTGTACTAGACTCTCTCATCATGCCAATAATATTCCTATTATATTTACTGCTTTGTATTTTAATGATGTGTGAGCAGGTCTACTTGTAACTTCTTTGGGGAGGAAGCTCTTCCTATACCTGATTCATATTTGAATTGACCAAGTACGAGGATGTTTAATAAATGCTGCATGAATGAACAAATGATCCAGATTGATCTTTTCTCCATACTATAGTGCTTTGTAACCAAAACAAATGATATTTTTGCTATAAGTGCTTGTACCATAACATGATATGTGTTTTCCTAAAAAATTCAGTCTTACGTGAAAACAAAACAAATGCACACAATAAAAAGGGCTCACTGGGCAGACCACTGAAAACCCCATACAATTTGTAATCAAAGCATAATCAAAACCATATTTGGTATCTGAGCTAAGTTGGATCTCCCTAGCATACACCCCTCTTTAGTGTGGCCAGATATGGCCATAATAGATATCAATAGCAAACAGTAATAATAGACTGGAGATGCTAATAATGTTCTGATTAATTAGGGAGGAGTTGCTAAGATAACATGGATGGAAATGGAGTCTGAGCCAATGGGTGGTTGCTAAGGTGAGCCCTGGGACATTGCAACCTGCCACAAGCTAAGAGTTTCCTTATGCTAGGGAAGCACCTCTTTGGAGGAGGAGCCTAGAGTGCAAGCTCTCATTTTTAATTTTCTAAAAGTATATACTGCAGCCTTAGAAAGGGTTGCTGTGACCAAGGCAATAGCCATGCTGGGGAACTTTTTCCTTTCCTGCAGAAAGTTATAATTCTCCTCTTGCTATGTTTTTGTCCCTCTTGCATATTGAAACAGGGTGAATTCCACATTGCAAGAACATCCCCCTGCTTTTTAATTATATTTTCCTGCTGATCAATGATATATGAGCTAAATCACATTCTAACTAGGGGCATTCCAGCAAAGGAGACAGTATTCATATATTTGCATTGTTTAATTATCTAATGCCTATTATCTCGTCTTTCCAATGATTCTTTGAAGATGGAGACTGTATGTAATACTGAAAGAATCTGAAATTTTTTTTTCAGCTTTTGACATAAATTTCTTTGAGTAGCAGATACTATTTTTGCCAGTCATTTGTTTGTTTCCTCTCAAATCCATTCTTTGCTCTGCACCTCTCTGGTTTGTGTTGCAGGGACCTATGCTTCACAACCTCCCTTCCCCAATGGCTTCTGCATAGTTTTGGCCAATGGCAGACACAGGGGGAAGGCTGGTGGGCAGTGGGAGAGAAGCTACATAGTTCTCCTCTTAGGTCTTTGCCTTCGGCTTTCATTTCTGGCACTGGCTACCTTCCTTCTGTGGCTCTAGTTCCTGTGGAATTGTCTCTCCCTCCATGGTTCCTGTTCCTGTTCCCACCAGGCAATTCTCAACTGGAGTTCTAGCTCCCCCTATATAGGCCCTGCCTTTGATCTCTAGGAATAACACCTACTCCCCTTGGTCCTTAGAGATGGCAGAGGCTTCCTGCTGTTGCTAATTTCTGGATTGCTTCATTGTTTCTTCTTGCCTGGATCCTCTTAGCTCTTCCATCACCATGTTACCATTTTCCTGTAAATGATCTAAAGAATCCCTGTCTGGATTCTGGTATGCTCTTAAAACACAATATAGAGTAAAATCAGATGTGCTATAGGTGCCCATTGCCCAGCTTGTTAGAATAAAAATCACCTTGACTATTACCTGTAAGAAGATGATGGTAAGCGATAGCCCTAATATGTCACTTGGGAACCCAAAATGAAGTCTTGTGAAAAATTCCTTAAATATTAAGAAATCTCACCAGATCTTTTCCAGCACCTTGGTCACACACTTGCACTCTGACATTCCTATCATCTACAGCACATGCTGTCAAGCCATACTGCTGCTGGTACTTGAGGACATGGCCCTAGTGACTGTGCCCAAGATTATGACATTTAAAAAAAAGATTTTATTTATTTATTCATGAGAGACACACACAGAGAGAGAGAGAGAGAGAGAGACAGAGAGAGAGAGACAGAGACATAGGCAAGGGAGAAGCAGGCTCCATGCAGGGAACCTGGTATGGGACTCGATCCCAGGACTCCAGGATCATGCCCTGGGCCAAAGGCAGGTGCTAACCTACTGAGCCACCCAGCCATCCCAGATTATGACATTTAAAGGCTTGTCTCTCTAGGTTTCTTTTCAGTAGACTATTAACAGGGAAAGGTATTTAAATGTCCTGAAAAATCCCCAAAGTTCTCTGGCCTTTATTCCCAAGCAATTCATAAGGAACAACGTGAAATTTCAATTAAACCTGAAAACAAGCAAGTTCTAAACCCTTTAAGGACTGCCAAAATAAAAAGTAGCACCCCAGTAGGGGAGAAAAAAGAACTGGCTCTGTAAGTACACACTACAAAACCTGATGTTAGTATCTTCCAGAAAACCTAACTGTTGATGTTTTCAGGAAAACAGGGAACGAGATGTTCATACCCCACCTAACATGTGCAATGCGAGTAATCCAACTTTTATTGACAAAAAGGGTACAGAAGCTGTAATCATACAGCCTGACTAAGGAAAGAATAATGTAGTTCTTTTGAGTTGGGATTAAGTTGTGTTGGTTGATGGGTTTGGAAAAACAATATTATACTTGGCTTCTAGATAAATACTGCAGAGACCTCTTGTAAATCTTCCAGTAATTTTTTGTAATCCTTCACAAGTAGTAAAATCATTGCTGTGAGGCAGACAGGAGAGGGATCCACAAATAAGACATCTGTTATTGTTATATCAATGATGATATATGCCCAACTCTGAAATAACAACATTTAACAAGAAATGGAACCTTATCCAAAATGAGATCTCACTCACTTCCATGACTTCATTTGCTACATTAATAAGAGTAAACTGAAGTTTATAATTGGGTGATCTTATCTATTAGCATTAGTAATATATCACAGGTGTAGGGCTTTGTATTTTAGATTAATGGAATTCAAAATGTTGGAAAAGTTCTATGCTAACATATAGCATGCATGGACAGATGAGTATGGTGATATATTGAATAAACAGAAAAAATAAACTATTTGCTTTTTCTGATATATTTTGCTGTATATTTTTTGTATATTTGCACCTCCCCCAAGTTTTCAGTTTTTTACAAGTTTAAGGTATTTTTACAATAATCTATTAAAACAACAGTGAAAGAATGTTGAGGCTTGTAATGCTTTCAGGAGACATGTAATATTATAGTCTTAGTATTTATAATGAATATTTAGAAAAATAATGTATTACTTGAAGCTAACACATTTCTTTTCTAGCATACAGGTGAAAAATTAAATTCTAAGCTCTAAAGGCTATGTCACCATATGTTTGGAGAATTTTTAAGAACCCCAAAGTAGAACTTTGGCAGTGGAATAGGCAATTATTTGCCAACACCAGATTTATGTGCAAATCCTAAGAATCTTAAACAGAATCTTTTTAAATGCCTTCAAATGATATCTAGGAATCTCTTGGTTTTTACTTTTATTTCCATTGTCTTGGTTTGACTCCTGTACTTTATGTCCTATTAAAACAATCATTTGCTCACTTTTGAAGCTAAAGGCAGCAATTTTATGCATTCCTCAGTTGCCCCTTAGGTGTGGTCCTCTACACTGCACAAAGAAGAAAAGACCTTGCTTTGCTCTCCTGCAGATTTACAGCTCGAACTGTGTTTAATCCTTTTCCAGCCTTTGCTGAAGCTGGTGACTAGGCCAAAGTTAGAATGTTGTGTGAATCTGCTTAGAGAGAAGCTGTTAGAGCCAAGTAGGAAACATCTAGGCCTCTCCATATTTGCTACCACTGACTACAGCAGACTTTCTGAAGCACCCTCTTCCTTAGGTTTTCATGATGGCCTTTCCTCCTGGCTCTTCTACTTCTTTGGCCTGACCTTTCCTTTTCAGTGTACTTCATTAACTGTCATTCCTCTTCCCCGTCTTTGTATGTAGGGGCTTCTAGGTTTCTGTCTCTGGTCATTTTCCATACCTTTTCCATTTCATCTAGATTTTTTTGAGCTGTACTGAGGTATAATTTACCATAGGAATTTTGGTGAGAACACTTAAGATCTACCATTTTAGCAGATTTCAAGTATACGATATAATATTGTTAACTGCAGTCACCACTTTGTACATAGATCTCCAGAATGCATTCACCCTAACTTAAACATTGTCCCCTTTGACCAGTGTTTCTCATTTCCCCCTCCCCGGTCTACCATCCTTGAGAGTCCACAGTCAATGACTGAATAGTGCGGCAGGTGTTGTCAGCTCTACTTAAAGACCTGAACCATATTTCTAAAGTAGACTATATTAGAGCATTATACCATGGAGAAGAAATGATATTTTCTCTCTACAGGCTCATGGAAAACAGCTTTTTGAACTCTTATTAGGCCTGCTTTTCAAACTGCAAGTTGGAAAACTGGGTTCTCTTTTTAAAGTGTTTCTTAATTAATATTAGACAATAATTAGTTTGAATTGCTTTTTCAAAAATGGCATTTAGCCATTATTGAGAAACTTCAGGGTATGTGTGACATGAGGCTATCTAACTCAATGGATAAATTATCAGCCTTTACCTTCACCAGTCCTGTTGGGCTTATAGATACATGTATGACCTGAAGACTTCCATCTTTAAAATCAGTCTTCCTGGGATCCCTGGGTGGCGCAGCGGTTTGGCGCCTGCCTTTGGCCCAGGGCGCGATCCTGGAGACCCGGGATCGAATCCCACGTCGGGCTCCCGGTGCATGGAGCCTGCTTCTCCCTCTGCCTGTGTCTCTGCCTCTCTCTCTCTCTCTCTCTCTCTCTGTGACTATCATAAATCTAAAAAAAAAAATCAGTCTTCCTTAATCCCTGGGCTTAAATCTTAAGAACTGGGAAAAAACATCAACAGATTATGCCTCATTGGCGTATGTGATCTAGAATTTGTCCTGCTTCTGTAAGATCTCTAAGACCTGTTATTGCAAGATTAGTTCTGGCACTCATATACCCCCTAAAATGAAGGCTTCCCTTCATCTTTCTGTGTGTATTCAGTGAGTATAAACAGATTTCTTCTTGAGTTTTCAGATAAGGATTTCAAAATCTGGTAGGCGTGGCTTTCTGCCTTAGATCCCAGACCACTGCCAGAGGTACTTTGCTTACCTCTGCCAGCCACCTTTCCCAGGGACTAGACCTTGTTGGTACCTCTAGCTCCTAGACCAGTCCTGATCCTTAAATAGACTGAAACCCCAAAACATGGGCACTGAATTTGAGAATCACAAGAGTCTGGATACTCCAGCTGTGGTCCTCATTGACCAGATAAACCCTCTGGATACAGATGCTAATTTGCACTACTGGGTACTTTCCTCAGTGGCCAGCCCTACTGTTGGGTCAATTTCCTATTTTTAGTATCAACTTGCTCTTGCTTTGTGTCTACCACCCACTGAAGTCTTAATATGCTCTGGAGGCCAAGCTATACAAATGTGACAACTTTCATTGGTTTCAACAAGTTAGGTAAGGCTTAGTGAGAAAAAAATCATGGAATATTAAAAGAAGGTCTGATGATTTTATTATTATTCTTTCAAAAATAATGTTTATTGAACATCTAAAAGGTATGATCTCATTAAATTTGAGAAGGCAGGCCAGCATCATTGGAATTGAGAATTTAGGAAGTAAATCATGAGGAAAAGATTTCTTACTTGCTAATCAGTCTCAGTCAGAGGGGATAGAGCTTTCTTAGGGCAATAGAAAAATTGTAAAGAGCTTTCTGGTCTCCAAGCTTTGGGAATATCACACCATATTAGTGGCAGCCATTGGTGGAAGATAGAGGTGGCTCTGCTAATGGCACTAAAAGGAACCCCAGAAGTGATGCTTTCAATTTAGCTCATAATTCTGTAAAGGCAAACATTGGCCCTTTCCCACTGCCACTCAACCCCCAACCCCCCAGGAAAGCTTACTTTTCCCAGTGATGCTATCCTTGTATATTGCAATTGCATTTTGTACATGGTTTACAGAAATATCGGAGAAATGGGAAAAGGAATTTGTCTTGGGTATGGTATCTGTGCTTTCCTTAATGAAGGAAAACCTTGATTCAGATTGCCATACTCAGTACTAAAATTACTATGAAACTGAGTTTTGTAAAACGCGCAGAACAGGAACTCTGAAACATAGTGTCATGTGCAGTGCTCAGTGAGGCAGATAACATGTGGAGAGCTAAAGGTTGTGTACCCTCCCATCCAGATTATATGTCTTTTTTTGTACCTTTCTATTCATCACTCCTGCCTCAGCTGCTCAAGTTTCTGTTATAGTGTCTCATTCATGTCTGCCCTTCCAAAAAAATCCTCTAAGTAAAAATTTCCCTTTCTCACCACCCTACCCACAACTCTTCTAGTCTTAGGGATAGCACAAATATATGGCATTTGTTGAGTGCTTAACATGTACCTGGCACATACAGTGTTTCATTTAATGATTGCCCTCTTAGAGAGAAACATCAGTGTTTAAAATATGAATGTAAAGGGGTTAGTCCAACCTCTCTGTTTCTTCATTTATGGAATAGTGATAAATACTCACCTTATAGGTCAATTTTAAGATTAGAGATGAGGAAACTGAGTCACACACAGCAAAAATGTACTAAGCCAGTGTTCCAACTCATGGGATCTGACAAAAGCTTGTGCTTATCTCATTCTTTTTTTTTCTTTTAGGATTTTTTATTTATTCATGAGAGACACACAGAGAGAGGCAGAGACACAGGCAGAGGGAGAAGCTGGCTCCCCACAGGGAGCCCAATGTGGGACTCGATCCCAGGACTCCAAGATCCATACCCTGAGCTGAAGGCAGATGCTCAAACGCTGAGCCACCCAGCCATCCCTGTGCTTAGCTCATTCTGCTGAGCTACAATATGAGAACTTCAAGACTTTGGGGAAAGAAAAGGACCACGAGGCTTTCTTAGTCTTTAGGGTTGCCAGATACAATGCAGTGCACCAGTTAGATTGGAATTTCAGGTAAACACAAAATTTCAGGTAAACAAAAAGGGAAGAATTTTTGGTACTAGTACATAGTAAATATTGCATGGGATATGCTTATACTTTATCGTTCAGTGTTTTCTTGAAGTTCTAGTTTAACTAAACTTTACCTGGATATTTTTTCCTAAATCTGGTGATCCTACTACTACTCCATAAATCACAACATATAGACAACTGCTGAAGTGTAAGGAATGTGGTCCTTAAGGCAAAAAGGAAGTAAACTTTTATTACCAAGCCACTGCCTGTCAGAACTAGAAAGGTCACCCAGTCCTCATCTCACCAAAGAGTAAATGGAAGATCAGGGTGGGGAAATGACTTGCACAAAATCATAGTGCCTCTAAAGAGACTAGACTCAAAGTCAGGCTTCCATTGTTCTCATTTAATCCTTCATCCACCACACACACATACACACACACACACACACACACTCATTCTGAGGACTTGAGAGACTATGTGAATATCTCCCAAGTGGATTATTAGATGCTCTTGGTAATTATGACACTAAGTCAAGTCAATCAGTTTTTTATATTTCTGAAATCTACAGTGGCTAATGGAGAAGCTAGGACAGCATAACATATAAATTAGGAGAAAGGAGGAGCTTTAGGGCTATGTTATTAAAAACAGTTTCCATTAGCTGCATGTGGCTACTGAACACATGAGAGGTAACTAGTTGTTTTATTTTTTAAGATTTTTAATTTATTCATTTGAGAGAAAGAGCGAGCAAGCAAGAGCACAAGTGAGGGAGAGGGGCAGAGGGGCCGAGGGAGAAGGAGAAGCAGATCCCCGCTGAGCAGGGAGCCAGAAGTAGGGCTTGATCCCGGGACTCTGGGATCATGACCTGAGTCGAAGACAGATGCTTAACCGACTGAGCCACCGAGGCAGGCACCCCTCACCTGTTCTTTTTTTATTTGACTTTTTTTTTTTTTTTTACTATGGCTATTGGAAAAGTTTGAATTATATGAGTGCATTAGTTTACATTTCTATTGGACAGCACTGTCGCAGAGGATTTGCTGTTTGTTTAAATAGAAAAAAATAGAGATTAGGATCCTCCCCTAACATTTGGCCATCTTTTGATGACAATATTTAACTCATTTATTTACTTCATTGAAGATTTATGAAATTGTTCTGGAAAGTGCAAACCAGTATGGAAATACAAAATATGTTTAGAGTCACTATTGTTCTTAAAAAAGTAAATAGCTGGGTATTGGATTTTCTTTCCCAAAGTCAGTAAACACTTACCGAACTCAGGCTGCTTACTTCTTTGAGACAAGTCACTTAGGCTTAGTTCAATTAAATGCCTCTGTTTCCTCATCTACAACCAGAGATCTCTGAAGGGGAGGCCTATTCCCAACACCCGTAGGGTACAGGACTGCCAGAACAATGAATAATGTGGCCCCATTGTTGCTGACAGATGGGAATCATTCACTTCTTAGTGTATGTTTTTTGAAATGCTTTTGAGTTCACGCCCCCATTGCGGCTGTTGCCATGGTCATATGCTTTATGATGTTAGCCCCTTGCCCCTTACTCTGCCTTCCCAGGGAAGAAAGAAACTGGCTGCAAATTTCACAATTGTAAAAATATTTTACTAGTCAGTGCCTTTGTACTCTCTTCTCGTATTTCCCATTAAACTTGGGTAATTCATAGATACAGATAATAAAAGCTATCAGATATAGGGGAGGCACAATCTGATTCCAGTTCATTAGAAAGTGCCCTAAGAAAGCCCCCTTCGGGGGGTTAAAGTCTTCCCTTGTTCTGGCAATTGTAAGTTTTAAGCTCTTGCTTTTGGCACAGAGGCTCTTCTGCATTTTTGGTTAGTGGCAAAAGCCAAAACATCTCCTTGTGATGTCAATTTATGTCCAGTGGAAGAAAAGATTTTGGAGGATTTTTTTTTTTTTTTTTTTTTTGCCATCTCAACCTCATCTTTGTTAGTGCATCTGCACTCCACCTGACCTTTCTTGGTTCTGTTTTTAATTCTCCTCATATACCAGCTTTTAGTGGAGACTGTGTGCTTTAAGTAACGAAGGTCAAATTTCTGAGCCCTTGTATGCTCACCCAATGATTTCTAGCCCTCTTTAATCCTTCCCTACACCAACCACTGCAGTAATGAGGGGCAAGGGGCGACTGAGGATTGAGGTCATGAGCTTTCAGTTTGTCGTTATATATTTCTCCGGTGCTTACGTAGAACAGCTCCTCTTAGTTTCCTAGAGGTGGGTAAAAAAAGAAAGGAGAAAAGGAAAGAAATCACTGTATCCCATTATATTGTATTGATATTGTTTAAATAGGTCTTTTCCAGCTGCATTGTGCATTTTTGTTAGCAAAGGGAAAGAGAAGGTCTTGTAAGTAGTATAGGGGATTGCATCTCATCTGAGTGTATACAAGGAATGCTGCCACTTGGCCACCCAGCGGAAGCCATGGTCTCTTGCCCAGAATAAAGTACAAGGGGAATTTCCTACTAACAAAAGAATCACTGAGCCTCCTGTTCTCCTTGAAGGCATTTCTTCTGCCTATCACCCCTCAGGATGTTCATGTCATTAAAAACAGTCTATCTTTAAATCTCTGCAAGTATGTATAAAGACAGAATTCTAAAGATATTGAATTACTAATCCAGGACTCATTAAACATATTTGTAATCATTCTACAGCCTTTATTGTAAAATAGGACAGATTTTAAACTATAAGCATGTTAGAGTCATTCTTAAAACTCTTAATGGAAACTAGCTGTTGAATTACAGACTTTGTTAGAAAGCTGTTATTATAGTTTTAGACTAGAATACTGAAGACTGCTGTTTTTGATGAAATGCCATGAAGGGATTTTTGACATTATTCATGCGACACTATAATAACATTTTCCCTCCTAGGGTAGACAAATGGGAGAAAGAAAGAAAAAAAACCCTTCACTCGTTTGTTCATATATTTGTTTCTTGATATATTTATTCATATGCATTCAACAAATATTTATTGAGCACCTATTATATGCCAGGTACTCTGTTAGACATTGGAGGTGCTCTGTCTACTGATGGCTATATCAGTACACATTGTTGAGTAATTATTCAAACATTGGAGGCATTCTTTTAAACTGGTCAATTATTAGTTTTTTTAAAATTCCTTTTTGCTATGTGATAAGTACACTACTTGGTTTCATGCATGTTGATAGCAGTCCCAAACTTTAAGGAGCTTACATTTTATGAGGGGTTGTGAGACATACATGGAGATCCATAATACAAGAGCACATGAGGCAAATAAACTATAATGGAGGTACAGCGAGAGCAAAGATGACTTTCAGCAGGAAAGGTATCTCGTGGGATCCCAGGGAAAATCACCAGAAGAAATGACATTTTAGGTAGACCTTGAGGGATCCTAACAGGTGGAGAGTAGCAGAGAATGACAAAGAGATTCTAGGAGGAGAGACTATCAAAAAAAAAAAAAAATCACCAAGTCTGAGCAGCACACATGGTGTAGAAAACCAGGTACTGAGATGTAAAACTCTGTAGACGATGAGCCTTGAACGTAAGGCCTAATGATTTGGACTGCATTCTCTAGGCATTATCAGAGATAATGTGATGAAATGGTGAATCTTCACTCTTGGGTTTCTTCAATCTCACAGGCTCTGGAGATTTTGTGGTGTTTGAGAAGTGGCAAAGAGAAACGTAGGCTTGCATCAGAAAATACAATCCAAGGCTTCATATCTGCTTTGCTTTTCAGTTTACTCATTTTTTTTTTTTTTTGGTGTCAAGTCCTTTTCTATCTATTATGATTCTGAGTTCTATAACAGAGTGTCAAAATCCTACTAAAGCATTTGCATCAATGAGTGAACAATAGCAGAATATCATTCTTTTAAAACTTTTCCTAAAGCAAACACTTGTGCTTGCAGTGTACCAAAGCCTGTGCCATTATCTCTTCCAGAAGAGATAATAATCTTCAACCATGTTGGGCACGATTCTGAAACTCATAGGATTCTATAGGGTCGGGGGTGCAAGCAATTCAGCATTCCTATTAGGGGGATTCTGTGAAGACACTAAGTGCCTCCTGCAGCTGTGTTAGGAGAAGAGAACTCCCCCAAACTACTGGCACTGACACGTAACAGGAGGAAATAAAAATAGTGAGGTAGAAGCAGAGAGCAGGTGTCAAAGAGAAAACTAGATTGTAAAATCCCATTATGTGTTATAACTTTCCAGATCATGTTCTGAAATGCTATAAGTTGAAGATGTTTGGGAAATTATTGTGTGTGTGTATGTGTGTGCATGAGGGTGCATTTAATAACACATTACGGTTCTAAATATTCAGCTTGTGCATATGTTAATTTCAAAAGTTGCATAAAATACAACATAAATACATAAATACATTCTTATAGAAATTCAATTCGATATGTATTGGGTAACAAGTCGAGGTCCTTTTTCCTGCTCTGAGGGTCTCTTACTACCCCCTTGTCTACTCTCCTCATAGGTCACAATTGCTATTGGGTTTGGGATTCTTTCAAATCTTTTTCTGTGTGCTCACACACACAGGCACATGCACGCACACACACACGTCTACAAACTCTTTTATCTTGTACATTCATATAGTATATGTTGTCCCACAGCTTCCTTTTTTGACAATATTCCATATAATACATATGGGTTTACCTTGTTCTTTTAAATTGCTACATAGGGCTAGAGAATATGGATTCCTATAATTATTAACCATTCCTTTATTGATGAGCATTTAGGAAGTTTCCATTTTTTTTCACCATTATAAACAATGCTGTAATGACCATCTTCCTAACTCTGTTTTTGTGCATGTGTGAGAGTATTTCCCCAAAGTGGATACCTAGAGGTGGACTTGCTAGGTAAAGAGCACTCATATAAAAGAAGACAGTTGTAGAACACATTTCCAATGTGTTTAGGTTAGACTTTTTTTTTTTTTTAATCTTCATTCTTTGGCAAAGATTTGAATCCAGTTGAAATCCTAAATCCAGGTGTCTATCAAAATCACCCTCAAAGTTCTTGGTTTATTTCAGATAATGCTCAAAATCCACTCTAGAAGCAAAATACTGTTTGTGATGAGATATGCCAATCACATGTATTTAGATTTATATGTCGCCACTCCCTTTGCCAGTGCTGAGCACTGGAAAGGGCTTTACAAGGCACAGTATACCTTTATTAGATAAAATCACCCTGGGCTCGATAAAGTAGAGCATGGACTTCAAAGCTATATAAGACAGTTAGGTAGACATTTGTCTTTAGTAATATAGCTTATTCTGAGCTGTAGCCAAGTGACGGAAAAGCTTGAAATGAAAGCCCTTATTTGAACGTACACTATTTGTTTCTCTCTGGCATAGTTGTCAGCACTAATATTTTACATTTTATCTTTCTCAAATGGTCCAAACACAGTGCATTAAAATGGGTATGCAAGTATTAGGAAAATCAGATATTTACAAAGCTCATTTTTATTTTTTTACCCTCACAGAATAAATTATTCAGAGTGCCCAGTGTTCCTTAAAGTATGAATTTCCATACAATAGATTATAGGATCTTTCAACAAGCTGCCTCTGGTGTTGGAGGGAAGTAAGCCAAAAGTCTTGACTGAGTTTTGGGATTAAACTGATGGAAATATTCTCCAGAACCCAGCATGAGTGGAATGACTCCCTGTTCTGTTGGTCAGTGGCCTTTATGATATGGACATGGGAAAGAGGGTTGGGCATCTGGGCCACGCAGGTGGAAACAATTAAGATTCAAAATGGATTTTGAAAACTGATTTGCTTTTCTCTTTATTCGCCACATAAAAAGTAGTTCTAGGTTCCTAAAATCTCTCAACCACTCATTAAGTAAATGCATTTGTAGAATACTTGATGTTTTATTGCTTCTGATTTAAAATCTACCTTACATAACGTATGGAATATGTATATATATACATCTATAAACACACTTATATGGTCAAGTCTGTGTTTCACATCAAACATCTACTGTATGTTTCACTAGGGAGACAAGACCCATGTGTTTTGCAGAAGCTTTTAAAGCTGTTTCATTTATTTTATTAGCCTTTAATGAATGTAATTAGAACCCAAGTAATTAAATGCAATTGTGCTCAGTATGTTCCTGTTGTAAATTGCCCTAAACAATGTGCATCGTGTGAACAAATTTGTGGGATTAATCGAGGATAGATAATGTTTTTGGATAGTATTTCACACTAAACGGCCGCAGAGAGAAACAAAGAAGCTGGCGCAGTGTCATTAATCTTAGTCAACTGGCAGCTCTGGTGTAATTTGCATGACTTAGGCAGTGACACAGGATGAGGCTTGCTTGGGATGGGTGTTAGATCACTATGATACGTATGTATTTATTCCCCTTTAGTCTCCTGATTTATAAGCAGAAAGAAGTTTGCATGTGGAAACGGATAAAAACAACAGTGTTAATGGAAGGAGTTGTAGATTACCTGAATTATTACTGGCAATATACATGTTCTTTTGTTTTCATATTGAGTATTTCTGTTTTATGGTTGTTAAAGAGACATCTGTGAATCCCTGTCAAGACGGAAAAGAAAAAAAAAAAAGCAAATATATTGTGGCTGGGTTCGTTAGGTAGACATTTGTCCTAGCATGATATCAGTGGAAGAAGTTTGGCTTCTTTTTTTCTCCTTTCATATTTAATATATATTGATTCATTGCTTTAGGAACCTATCCCTTTGGGGAGAGACACTTTTGAATTGCACTATAGAAAACCTTCAAACTCCACTTATGAAAATATCATTTGGAAATAAGCACTTGGGAACATGATTGCAAATGCAAATGCTTTTTTTTCATCATAAGATGTAGACTGCAACTCTGAATTACAGAAACAATTAGATAAGACATTCTAAGAAAAGCACACAAATTGAGCTTCAAATGTCATAACAGATGACAAATAAAAGGTAAGTGAATTTGGAGAGTTTTGATCTGAAATGACTATGCCCTCATGACCTAACAGACATGCTAATCTCAGCTTGCACAAGTATATCTGACATTTATGAGCACTTGGGTTAGGCTATTGTGTTTGTTTTTTTTTTCTTCTGATCGAGATGAAGTTGCTCTCAAAAGTTACCTATAACATAGCCAAACAATTTTGAGGGCAGGATATAAAACTATATATCATCTTTGTAACACAGTGATTCATGCAAGCTTATATTTAAATATTTGCGAGGAAGAACTATGTACAAAAGGAAGAAATATGTGCACTCTAAAGTAAGAAAAGAATATTTGTCAAAGAACTACATCTCACAATACATTTTAGGTTGAACTTTGTATAGTCTTCTACACACAACTGTTTTATTTTGATACTACTTTCTTTCAATGTTTCAAAGATCATATAGTGGATTCTTCTGAGTTCAATTAAAAAATACATTTTAGTGAGTTTTACCCTCAGTAAATAAAGATTTATTTTGCCTTAGTAAATATACAGATTCGAATAAAAGTTCCCAAAGCACAGGAACGGAGTCTGTCTCCTTCTTTTTCTCTCTCTTAAATGTATACAGGCACTGTGAGATATGTGTGTGTGTCTGTGAAAATGTTTCATTTTATGTCCTTATTTCAGAAACATTTAAACAACAAAAATAATTAACAATTCATGAGTATAGCTGACTCCTATTAATATGCCATTGACCTGCACACCCCTTTTCAACATTTAAAGACTTAGGACACCAGTATCTATTATGAGGTCAGGCCTATGGATACAGTAGTAAAATGAGTCATATTTAATATAGTGCTAGAAATTACTGTGTTAATGCAAAAACTGGCATGGCAGCATAGCTATATTCAAAATAATATAGGACATTATAAAGTCTTAATATTATACAAATCACTTGGAATGAGAAGAAACAAAAAACCAGCTTAATGTTGAAGTCGTGTGTATTGTTCCAGAATGATTGGGCATTAGGATGAGGTGGAGGGAAATGTTTTCTATACAGTTAACTCTTTTCTTCCATAAATGTTACAGTCACCTAAAGACCATTTGATTTGATAGATCAAAGGGCGATCTTTCCAACCCTTGTAGAAATCTTTTCTAAAAAAGAATATAAAGTGGTAGCTCTTGAGCTGGGCATCATAACTGATCATCATATGATTCAGTCAATGTGTTGCCTGAGTGATCACCACCATTTCTACATACTCTCTTGTCCCAGTCAAAAATACACGTGTGGCAGAAGTAATTTGTCCAGAGTACTCAGAAGAATTTCTATTCAGTTGTGCAGAGTAAATGAAAGTCATTTACTGAAAGTCTTTGCCTGGTATTATTTTGGTATGCGGCCCAAGACATGATTAGAGGCACCTGTACTTGCCAGATACACCATTAATTGCTATGTCAAGTCTTCAATGAAATCATGATTGATGCTTCAAGGTTGCAGAATCTGACTTCCCTTAGAGCATTCAGTATCTTTTTTTGTACATGTTATAACATTCAACTTTATAGTTTATACAGTATTGTATCTATTATCGACTTAAATATTATTCACAGATTGTTATATTCTTACAACTTACAAGGTGCTTCTAAAATTAAACCCAAAGGCTTACCCATGGAATATAGACAGTTAGAAGGAAAAAGTTATTTAAATAAAGTCGGAGTTGCATCTACATTAAGACTCTTGTTAAAGAAACAGAAATTTGATACAATTAAACTTATTAAAGTATCTGTACTATAAAATTCCTATTAAGACATGGAGAATAAGAGATAAGCCCATAAGATTTCAAACATTATAAACACATAGGTTTGGTTGGTAAGAGAGATCACATTTTAAAAAGAAATACAGGAAATAATTGCTCTGGAATCTACATAAATTTTTTATTTTGGAATTCTACTTTTTATTACTGGTGTTCTCTATAACTCAAACTTCATTACATTTCATGTTCCTATATACCAAATGGATAAAAATTACTTCAAAAGAGTTTAGAAA
Organism: Canis lupus baileyi; assembly: GCF_048164855.1. Classification (NCBI taxonomy): domain Eukaryota; kingdom Metazoa; phylum Chordata; class Mammalia; order Carnivora; family Canidae; genus Canis; species Canis lupus. The sequence goes on along the minus strand of NC_132869.1, from coordinate 7,463,116 downwards.
CATGCATATGAGAAAGGAAATACATTTCTAGAGGCCAAGGTTCAATGAAAATGTGGTAGTCTTAGTTAAGGATCCTTGGGTGGAAACTCTTAAAGCACCGTACTTGCTGATACATGGTGGAAAGTGCCTTGCATGGTGTCCAAGACTGAAGTTCAAATACTTGCTTTACTGCATACAAGATGTGTAATTATAGGCCATTTGTTTAGATGTTCTTATCCCTCACAAAGAAATGATATGACTGACTCTAAACCAGTGTCTGTGCAGAGCTCCTTAGCTGGACTCAGAGCCTAGGACTGAGATGCTGTGCATGCCAGAGTTGTGTTACTTCCCCCCTTCCCCCCAACATACCAATTGCATCTAGACCTTGACCTGAACACTCTGTTAGCAGGGATAGAGTCTCTTTGGTGATAAGCAGAGATAAGCATGTAACAGCTTAATCTATGGAAGTTTATCAGCTTTGAGTAAGTGTTCAGAATAGCTCTTCTCCACATGGTTATTCAGGGACCCAGGTTCCTTTTACCTCATGGCTCTATCATCTCCAAGGTCCTCATTACCATCTGAAACTGACTGGCAGAAAGGGAAAGAGCATGAAGGATCACATTGGAGGGGAGGTTATTATAAGTGAAGCCTCAATGTGACACATATCCCTTCTGCTCAAATTCTGCAGGCAAGAATTTCATCATGGGACCAAATTCTAACCTTGAGGGGTGCTGTGAGATGTTGTCTATGTGCTTGAAGAAACATGAAATGGATGTTAATGGATAGCAGTGGTCCCCACACCAAGCAATAACCCTCTTCCTACATGTCTACATACTTGCATTTATAAATTTATACAGAGGTCAAATAGTCCTTTGAATGAAAAAGAATCCTGGATCTTTTATTCTCAAGTAAGCTTTAAGATGATTAAGAATGTATTTAACAAACCGTGGAGCCTCAGATCAAGACTGTATTCTGGGTTGAAAAATGCACTCTCTCAGAGAAAACCTTTGTGAGGAGTTCAGATCTGGAAGCCACAAGTTCTTGCTGTGAACTCTCTGTTACAGGTCTTAACTGGAGCACCTCCCTCCATTTCTACCTATTCAGCCCTTGTCCCGTGGCAAGGTTGTGACACCAGTTGGGTGGGTCTGGGTGGGTTTTGATATCAGGCATAAACTGTTGAGATTTAGATACCCTATAGACCTCTTGATGTAAAGTGTGTGGGGAACAGATTCAGGGGTCTTGTAATTAAGAGTATTAATGTGCATTAGCATCATTTGAAACCACACACCAGTAAGTGTTGAGTACACATGTTAACCTCATTAACCATTAAGTAACAGCCAAAGTATAAACATATAACAGATTATTTGCAATACTGGTCTTTTAGTAACATAAGATTTCTAAAATGTGGTTAAGTAATAGGCCCTGGAAAATAACAATTAGTATTCATTAAATAATCATTAAGCACCCTTCAAGTTCTGTCATTTTTTGAGCTATAAGACCCTTAAGAATTTACAGTGAGATTTGAGAGTTCGGATGAAGTACTGGGCAGGAGCATCATCAAATTGCATCCTAAGACAGTCCTGTGTCAGGTGAAGTGAAGACAGATTGGGAGGAGATAGGGTGGTGGTAGACAGGAGAGTAGCCCAGTGGTGCTGGCCAGAGGCAGAAACATCGAATCTGAGTCCCTTCAGGTTGGATTTCTGGCAGGAGATTTGCACAGAGAAGTGAGAGCAAAGACAGGATCAGGCACACAAGGCAGGGTCAGGGTTGTAGTAGCACCAGGGAGAGCTCCCCTAGTCTTTGTGATCCTTGGAAGGCAGGAAACAAGTTCTTTCCATTTATCCCAGGCCTTCTCCTGTTCGGTCCACCCTTTCACAAACCATGTAGTTGTTTAAGTGCCAAGGTCAGTCAAGGAAGTTCCTGATCAACGAGGAAGAAGACTGCATTTTCATGAAGTCAGGAACACTTAGGATCTGGTGAAATCAAGGCCATATCGTTTCCATGGACCTGAGCTTAGATTTGGACCTGGATGAGCTCCATGAGAAATGATGGCTGTGTTTTCTTAGCCCCAGTATCTTCCTGGATCCTGAACAGGGATCCCAGCAACATAAACACTGACAAACGCTGCTTTCTCTTTTCCTTGTTTTGTGCTCTGTGGTGCAAGTGGGCCTCTGGGAGCTCGAAGATACTAACTGCAGACAGGATCAGAGGCTTACATTACAGGCTTCCTCACCTTAAATGAAGGCAAATTTAGAACATATTTTCGTAGAAAGAGTAGGATTTTAGTCTGCTTTTAGTCCCAGCTGATACAGAGGAAACTTATTTGATCTATAATTCAGTTGAATGATTCTTTCCTATAATGTTTCTGAGTCCCTTACCACCAGTGGGGGCGGGGAGCAGCAGTGATGGAGGAACCCACCTGCCTTCTTACCAACTTCTAGAAAATAAGTAGCTCCCTTTGTGGCTCCCTTTGTGATACTGCCCCCACCTTGATTTTCCTGGCATTAAAAGGGGATTTCTCTCCCACTTCCTCCCATCTGTATGGGAGAGGCAGTAAGAGACAGCCCCCAATGATTGTGTGGCAGCCATTGCTTACTGAGGGATGGTCTTAAGTAGGGAGTTCCTATTTTCAGGCCTAACTAAATTTTTACAGACTGTAGGCCTGCCTGCCTTTCATATAGGACTAGAGCACTATTGTTAGGTCAATAAAGTATTTCAGCAGCTTGAAGAAATCATTTTTGTTGTTTGGGTAGAGGAGGGGTTCTCCCTCAAAGTTGGTTCCTCCAAATTTGCAGAAGCTTGTCAGTAACAGAAGGCTGTTTGACCGCCAGCAACCTTCTTCCTTGCAACTTTCTCTTATCTGAACTTGTATAACACACACACTCCTGATTTTCCCCTTACCATGCAGGACACTCTACCTCGGTTTATTTCAAGCATATGCTCTTCCTACTGGACCATTAGAGTTTGAAATTTCTCAAAACTGACTCTAATGTTTTCCTGTTGTTGTTTTTTTTTTAATTATTCCTTTCTGTTCTTATCCACTTCTCTACCCCAGCATGGCACCAAATGCTTTGTAATAATCAAATGTCTCCCATATTTTTATCTCTAGCTCAGACTGGGTTCTTGGTTCACAATCTATATCTCAAACTCTCTCTTCTGCTTTCCTAAGCAGATGCATTGAAAGTGCCTGAAACTCAAGGCATGTGAGACAATTCAGACACCAGCCCTCTTCTTGGGACTCTTCCTTCTCCTGTGTTTCTCATTTCAGGGACCCTTTAACCAGTGGGCATAACCAATGAAGGTCATCCTTCATGCCTCGATTTCTCTTGCCCTTCTTATCCAGTTCATCTCCAAGTTCTGTCAATGACCTCTTGACTTTTTCTCAGATCCCTCACTTCATTCCCTCTCTGTTGTTAGAGCCCTACCCTCGTAGTTCTGATATGTACTCCGCCAGCCTACACTCCCACCCCCAAATCTTATATAATTATTTTTCCACTACATAGCCTGAGTGGATGACACATCTTCTTGACTCCACTCTGCTCAAAACCGTTTGGTGGTTTTTCCCTGTTCTTGGGACAAAGACCAACATCCCTAACAGGTATTATCAGGCTGTGTGTGATCTGGGGACAACCCCTGCTTCCTGCCTCATCTCGTCTTGTAGCATAGCACATGGCTCCTTTCTTGTTGCATACAACCCACAATGTCTTTCCTGCTACTTATGTAGCTCCATCCTTCCCCTTGCCTAAGAATGTTCTTAAACTGAGGATTCTTTTGTGCCTATCACTGTTTGCCTTAATATTTCCTATTGACTCCTAACACCCCTTTTGTGACAGCCCAGTGCCAGCACAGTCTCTCTACCTTGCTGTTCTCTGATGACAGATACCATATCGATTTGGTTCATGACTATATTTCTAGGAAGGATGAAGTAGGGTGAGAGGCATGCAGCAGTTGCTCAATGCATGCCTGACTTGAGAGAATGAGAGGCTTTTGTCCAGGATGATCTTTGTCAGTTTGTAAAATCCTGTAGATCAAAACGGTAATTTTTCTCTTCAAAACATCTGTATCTTTTACTTATTCTCTTCCCCAGAATCATCTTTATTATATTTTCTTTTCACTGCTTCAGTATCTTAAAAAATTTTTTTTCCTGATTGAGAATTAGGGATATCAAAAGAAAAATCTCAGAACTTTCCTTCAGTTGGTGCATGGATACACATGTACCTTAGTGTCTTCATTCAGCATCATCCCTTACATTTTATTTATCTCACCAAGGCTTTCCCATCAGTTATTATTTCACAGTTTTCGGAAACATCTTCCAACAGAAGTTCTTTTTGAGTCAGTCTTCACAAGACACGATAGCTCTCATCTTTCACCCATGGCACACTTCTTAGATTCATTTCACTGCGTCTAACACATTTACTCCTACAACAAGCTGTGTGGGATTATCAGAGATAGTCACTTAAGCAAGTAAATCTCTGACTAGTCATTTTGTGCCCAACACCTTGAATAACTATTTTTGAAAGGCTGAAGGCGTGTGGTGCTTGGTGACAGAATTTTCAGTTTTATGTTAGACCATGCCAGGCAGCAGATGGCATGGGTCATCAGAAAATTTATCTTTGATTCTGTTTCATTGTTTGCTAATATCAGCATAATATTTGTGAAATGGCTCACCATTATGCTCATTTTTTCTGTTTCCTTGTTTAAAAATCTGTAAAGCCCTGTGATGCTGACACAGAGCAATAATTCTTTTCACATTTTATTGGTACAATCCCTACTCTCAGTTTATTATTATTATTTTTACCTGTCGAGGCTTTGGAGAGCATATCTGCAAAGAAATTACCTTGTACTAGATGTCTGTCTGTATATCTGTTTATCCATCCATCCATCCATCCATCCATCCAACCATCTATCCATCCTTTATCATCTAATATCTTTTCTGTCTTCTTCTTCCCTGACATTCATTTAGTGTAATCTTGTTTCTTACTTCATATAGTTTCCCTGGAGTTGGCTCAGTTCTTAGAGTGGGCATATGGTGTAAAGGAATCAAATAATAGATTTCATGCCCTTGACCACAGAGATTGATTCAAGGAGGTTATAAAGCTCAATGTAGAACAATAATGTTTAGGTTCAGAATTTTTGTATTTTAAAACTGTTGGGGAAAAAAGTGTTGTGTGTGTGTGTGTGTGTGTGTGTGTGTGTGTAGGTACGTGTGTTAAGAAACAGTGCTGAGAGGAGAGAATTTGAGCCTGAGAACTGCTAAAGCCACATTATCACCACAGCTGAAGAGTTGTATTGCCTGGTGATGCAACCCAAAAAGAAAGAGGCAGAACCAGGTGGTGGTATGAATCTTGAGTCCTGATTTCAACATTTGAGGTCCTGGATCCAGTTGCGCCTGAACCAGCTTTACTTCTGGACTTCTTGATATATGTCTCTATTTCATTTTTAGGGTAAGCCAATTTGAGTTTTTCCCCCATTGTAACCAAAAGTGTCCTGGCTAATATATTTCCTTTTCATCAGGCCAAAGTGGTTGCTACCCTAAAGATCCTGAGAGAGAAAACACATTCTAGCTGTCAAATTTACCATAAGAGGTAGCAAGTTTCCTAGAAGTGTCTAGATCCAGGCATGTGTTTGACAGTGATGCTGACCCCAGGATGGCAAACATCAGATCAACCTGACACACAGGATGGCCCTTTAGGGTTCCATCAATTCCTGAAGATCTATGATACCAAAATCTGGACTGTTACATTCTTCTATATTAAAGTGAAGTATCTTGATGGCTGGCTTTTGAAGATTATTATGGAATAGAAACCTAAAGTTTTTGGTATCTGAAGGTGTCCTTGGAGTTTTGGATTTATTTCTCCTAGTATTATTTCAACACATGATTATCCTTCTTTCAGTGGACTTCTTGCCCTTTGCCTGGACAGTTTGAAGCATCACGATCTCATCTAGGTGTCACCAGTACTCTTGAGCTCTCTGAGAGGTTTGAGATGGTGCAGCTGAATCCATGAATGGCCCCTAGGTTTTGTAAAACACTGCTCACATGGCCACATTTTCTTAAAAGGAATTTTAGATCTTAAAAGGTATAACATTATAGCCCTTTCATTTACCATTCAGAAAACATTTCTTTTCGTTCAGAGTTTACAAGTCTTATGAGCTCAATGAAGGACATTTTCATCTAAAATTAAGAATTGACATTTATAATCCCTTTACTTAGAGATATCCACTATCAAAAATTTTTGCACATTTTAATCTTATTTTCAGTATGAAAACATTCATATTTTATAATACATGTAGTTGGTCCTGCTTTTCTTACACTGAACATTTTATTAAATATTTTCCCACCTCTCTACCAGCTATTCAGAATTGTAATGACTGTACAATTCCCCCCTCTTTGTGTGTTCCACATGTGTTTGGCTATTACCCCATTGCGCTCTGTTAGCTCTCAACTAATTTTGTTGAAGTGGTGGTTGTCCACCTTAGGTTCAGAATCACTGTTTTCACATAATTAAGTTTGTGCTCAGAATTTTAGGAAAAAAATGTGTGTATTGTTTAAGAATTGCTTTCCTTCACACTCATTTGTTATTCATTTATGTGTTTGTAATTGTTGAGTGCCTACTATGGGCATGGCATCTTCTTCTTAGACATTTTTTACAGATCATGAAAATTATGCTTTGGAACATTTGTTTAATGATAGCTAACTTTCACACTTGCAAAATTACAAAAAGCTGTGTAAAGATTCAAGGGTCTTTGAAGCCATCTTTGGTTCCACTTACTTGTCATTATTTAATCAGAAAAGAGCCTTATTGGGACACATGTGGTGTAAATAGTTCAAAAGATATTTGGATGTTTTCATGACAGAGGATTTTCTTACATTTCAGTCCTTAAAATGTTGCATTTTATTTTTCCACAGCTATGTGCTTTTTTTTTTGAAGGTGGTATGTCATTTTTTTTTTCAACCAGAAATTAGCCCTATTTTTTTTTCTCTTTCCACAGGAAATTTTTCTTTTATATGGAATTCTTCTGGTTTGCAGTACTGTGTGTTTGTAAAAGAAATATGTGTGTCTTTAAAGTTCCATCACACAAGAGAGAACTTGTTTCTTCTACTGACTTGAATGGAATTGGACTTTAAAAGAACAGGGCTCTACGTACTACAACTTAGAATTCTTAAAACACTGAATGAAAGGAAAGTCCTGCTTATCCTACGAAATGTTTGCTGAAGAGGCTCAACCAGGGACAGAAAGATAGTGACAGAAAAACATTTGAACTCAGCTAAACACCTTTCGAGCAGTCCTGCATTTATCAGAGGTAGGTGAAACTCGGTTGATTTCATTTCCTAGGGGGCTTTATTACCTCTTCACTCCGAGCATAAATTATTCTGAATTTTCATTTCAGGTTTGGGGGTTGATACATTCTCAGACTAAAATCAACATTTCTCTCTTCTAAAACGTCTCTTTTGCATACTATTTAGAGACTCATGAATTACAGATGTAAAACTGAAAAATAAAAGGTGAGACAAACTCCTTAATACCCCAAGAGAATTTTTGACTACTTTGAGATTTTGCCGTGAAGAACTTGCAGCTTTTTCATCTAGTGTCACTGGGATGAAACGGACCTGAAAACCCGACTGCACGGTGGCTGAATTAACATTCAGTAATAGACGGGAAGGAGAGATTTTCTCACTTTCCTTCTTTTCTTTTAAACTTCTCCCCTGCATCTACTATGCGCTACTTAGAACAGATCCACTTACAGCCCGTGAGGGGCCATCCCTATACCCCACCTCACTTCTGGTCTCAGGAGCTCTCACCCGGTCCCTCTTTGAAAATAATACCTCCCTATGTATTCATTTAGAAGCTGAGTTTTGCCCTTGATGTTACATTTTATATTGATTATCAATTAACTTTTAGGTTTTAGTTAAGCTTAAGTACTTTTTATACATAGCGAATATGGCACACACTGAAATTTTTAATAGAAGCTTCCCTGAGGGCAGCATTTCTATTCAATTGCAGTATATCATATGAGCCTTTTATGGCATCTTCAGTTTGTGGACAAGTATATCCAATATGATTTGTCCAACTTTATTTATTATGCCATAAAGTTTACTTTCAACATTTAAAATGCTCTTCTTGATATCTAGGTATTTAGTGCTGGATATCATACTATCATTGAAGAATCAAAAGTTATGGAATAGGAATTAGCTTTGGGTTCTGTGTTAGCAGATGTGTACTTTCACCACTGGCTGGCTTTATGACTGTGTTCAAATCAATTAATCACACTGTGTCTAATATTATTTGAACATGAGGTAATATTATTCTATCTTTATAGAGACCTTGAGCCTTTCCTTAGGATCTTTATAGAGTCTTACTGATGGCTACTCCAAATTTATGCCTACTGTACATTTTTGAAGTTTTGGTCTATGCAGTACTCTAGTTTTCTGATCTAAAATTAGTGGCAACTCAATGTGGGAATATTTTTCCATCTGCTAGCTGTGCCTCTTAACAGTGATAGAAGTAATAACTAGTAAACAACTAATTGTAAGTAACTTATCAAGCCACATTGCTCTTGAGTCATAAAGCCAGGAATCAGATACCAACTGTCGGACTCCAGAGTCCAAATTCTTTATCTATCATCTATATTAGAAATATATCAAGTATATCCATTCACTTATAATTCTTAATGGATTTTTTTTTTACTTAACTGTTTCCAAAAAGGAGTTGATACAGCTTTCCATAAAACATCAACACACAAGACAGGTAAAAATTAGGATAAAACAAGGAGTCATAAACTTAGAAAAATGGAGGTGCAGTTATCATAACTAAAAACTAAAACCTGCACTGCACTGATTACTACAATATTAACAGGAATTTAGGGAAGCTCTTTACAGACAAGGCACAAAAAGTAAAATGTGAGGGGTTATACGGCTTTCATTTAATAAAAGAAAATATCTACCCATTCCTCAGTAGAAGCAATCTTTGTTCTGATACTAAATTCCAACGATTTATAACATGAATCTTTTCTTCTCTTCTTTATTTGTTCATCCAGTAACTATTTATTGAATGCCTTTTATGGCTTCAGTATTCTGCTTGTCACTGGGGACTCAGTGGTGAGCAAAGTAGCTTACTGCCCTCATGGAGATTGGAGGAGATGGCCACTAGTGTGTTATTATAAAGCAAGATCATTGTTATGTGGAAAGGAGTACAATTCTATGAAAGCACGTAACAAAAGAGTATGACTTCAACTTGGGGTTTAGAAGACATTTCCCTGAAGAAATGATATTAGAGCTGAGATCTAAGCTATTTAGATCCTTGCCTGTCAAGTTGCCCATAGACCAACAATACTGGCACCAGATAGGAGCTTCTAAGAGATGCAGAGTTTCAGGCCCCCGCTTGGACCTACTGACTTACCATCTGCTTCTGTTTTAACAAGATCTACCAGGTATTTCCTTTGAACATTAAAGTTTGAGAGGCACTGATCTAGGGGGAGAGGTGAGGTGGGACAGAGGGAACAACGTGTTCAAAGGCTCAGGGGTAGGAAGGAGGATTGAGGAAAACTAAAATACAGGCAAGGTGGCTGCAGTCACCTACAGAAGGAGGGGGGCTTGGCAGGAGAACATAGTGGAGATCTAAGCATGCTGGGGCCTCCTATGCAAAGCTTTGTAGGCCAGAGAGACATGAGATCTTTGAAGATTTCTAAGCAGAGGAAGAAAATAATCAGATTTGCATTTGGAAAACATCACCCCACAATGCAGATGGGAGGGTATTTGGAATGGAAGCAGAGCACCATTTCGGTGTCTACTAAAAGATGATGGTATGGAGATGGTGAGAAGGAGAGAGAGATTTGAGAGATGTGTCATGGGTTAAATTAATTGGCTTTGTTTTAGTTTTAATATGAGGGAGAAGGTGAACGAGAGATAAAGATTACTCTCAAATTTCAAACCTGCCCTTTATGGGTGGATAAAGATATTGAGATAGAGGATCCCTGAAGACAACCAGATTTGGAGGGGAAATAATCCATTGGGTCTTAGACATGCTGAATTGCAGGTGTTATTGAGGCAGGGGAGATATCAAAGAAGTTGTTAAAAAAGTGGGTTCTGACTGGTCTGGACTAGAGATATACATTTTAGGAAGATGCAAATGCAAAAATGCTTTTCATCATACTATCTCTTGTATTGAATTCCAATAACACTTGCTAATTTAATGAAAAATTTTTTAAAAATTAGAGTTATTTATTTATTTTTAGAGAGAGAGTGTGAGCGTGAACAGAGGGGAGGAGCAAAAGGAGAGGGAGAGAGAGAATTTCAACCAGACTCATGCTAGCATGGAGCCCAACATGGGCTTGATCTCACAACCCTGAGATCATGACCTGAGCTGAAATCAAGAGTTGGGCCCTTAACCGACTGAGCCACCCAGGCACCCCTTAATGAAAACATTTTTATAGAGTGTCAGGTTAACAAAGTCCAGCTCCACTGTTTTCTATTGTTTGAAGTAGATTCTGGAATAGAATTGAGATAATCTGAGAGAAATAGTCAATACAGTTTTTTAGACTTTCTCAAATATTGTCTTGATCATGCTTTGGCAGAAGTTGGATGGAACTCATTTAAAAATTGAATTCCAGGTGCCTTAAGCACGAATATTTTATGTTGCCAATTGCTAGTTCATAAGAGGCCCACAATAATATTTGAATTGCTGATTATTGAAGTGAGAGCTGTATATTGTAGATATCTGACTTGCAGGTGGTAAAGCTGGTATTCTATTATGAAAATTAATGAGCCTGATAAACCTTCTCATTCAAATATAGTGTCATCCTACCTCTTTGCAGAGAAGAGCTGCAGAGGTACATCTGAGCTGTGCTAAAGCTAATCTCTAAAATAGCTTTGATTCTGCTCAAATACATGGACAAATATAAGTAGTGTGGAAGCTATAATTTGAGTAGAATATTTAAGTGTAGATTTTATCAATCGACTGAATGAGCCATAAAAATATAAATGTGACTTTTATAGAAAAGGTTTACTGGCTGCAAAATATATACACAAGAGGCTTAATAAATTAACCCATTGCATAGAGGGAGGAGCTAAACCCAGGGGTAATTATAAAAATTTCTAATAACTGGTATGGTAGGGGCACGAACCAATAAGAAAAGACATCATTTGTATTGCTGAAGTTGTGCGCTGGAGAACCTGTTGGTAGGCATTTCTTGAATTAGTGTGGGGGGTGTGGGAGGGGTGTTCTGGGAATGAGAAACCAGGGTGGTAGAAACATGGTTGGTCCTCAGGGAATAAGAACAGTTAGTGGTTTGTGACTATGAATAGCAGTATTTCATTATTTTAACAGCCAGCATAGCCAGTTCTGTTACCTCCCAGCTCAATACCAGCCTTGCCTGAAATTATGCATTTGAATAGGAAGAAATGAAACCAGCAATCTTTGATTTGAGCTTGGTTAATATTTTATTATTATTATTATTATTATTATTATTATTATTATTATTAGCAGTGATTAACCAATAGGTTTATCTGCTTTTTAAGCCATTCCTAAGAAGCAATGTCGAGGGTAATGGAAGAAATGGCTAGTCTTCATTGTCTTTGGCAGGAGGGCAATAATGTGACACACCCTAATGGAATTTTTTATTTGGAAGTAAGAAAGGAGGGGAAGAGGTGAAATACAGACCAGTTGTGCACCATTATACTTAGAATATGGTCTTTCAAATGCCTGTTCCAATTGCCTTTGATTCTCGAAGGGTTTTATGGTCCAAGTTCTGAGAAAGCATTGAGTCAGGGCTCTTAGCTGAGATTATATGATTTAGAGGATGAGGCGGCACAGCTTGAAATAATCCTGCTGTGGTAAGCTTATTTTCCTGACCACTTACTATTCTGGGACTAAAAGAATAAGAGTCAAATAAGTGAGAAAGAACGATTAGCTGAGTTCAGGTACTGGAAGAAGTCTGGGTTTCTCTTCCCCGATGCTGATGTGCTTCCTTCTCAGACCCCACACTCCTTTCTACCTTCTCTGTCCATCTTTCCACCTATATTCTGTGTTCTTGATTATGTTTCCCATATTGTATTGTGACTTCAGTTCATCTTCTGAAATACACTTTATCTTTAATAATTAAAATAATCTCTGATTATTTCTCCTGAGTGATAAAAGTGATAAAAGAGTTAAAGCTTAGTTTCATCACTCATGAACCTGGCCTGGGCCTTGATCAATCTGACCACTATCAACCAAGCCACTTTTCCTAGACTCCTTAATACTCTTAATGACTACTTTGCCACTTCTACGTTTGGGAGAAAATCTGTTGTAAATGATACCATGACATTTTGTCCCACTCTTTAAACATTACTTTAATGACAGACTTTGAAGATTATGCTTGTAGAAAATGTAGCTTTCTCTGAAATAGCCAGATTCATCGACTCTGAAAACTTGATTTGACTGATTTATAACCAAAAATATACTAAATTATGATTCCTAGAAGCATATGTTGGTAAATAGAATAACATATGATTAGCACATAAATTGTAGTTTAGTGTTTTTCTTTTGTTTATTTGATGAGTGGTGTGGATTCCCTGAAGAAGGACAATGTCAGGGAAGAGGTTTAAAAAGAAAACAGGATCTTATGTTGCACTGAAAAAGATTTATTATAGGAGTTTGGCTCTACTTTGGTCTCCAGTCCATCTTATGCTCAGTAATAGATAATAATGGTCATACTTATGAGCACTTATATGCACTTTTATCATAATGCCAAATTAATCAATGTTTCAATGTTAAAATCATCAGTATTAAAATAACCTCATCATTTTCATTTCAAACGTCAAGGTTTTAAGATAATTTGTTTGTAACTGAGACTCTTTTTTGTGTTCCCCTAATAAAAAAACCTTAAATAAAGAAATATCTCTGTTTCTTGAGAACCAAGAGAGGAAATGAGCATACATGTCAAACTTAAATGTGGAAGGATTATTTCAATTCTATAGCATTCAAAAGGAAAGTATGACCTTCAGATAATCTCAAAGTTGAGCTAAATTTCATCTTCATCCCAGAAAGAATGGACATAGTCCTAAAAATTCCTCTGTTTAGTAAATACCCACGGGACATTTATCGCTGATTTCATGGAGAGGTGGCTTTAAGAGAGCCAAATAGTTTAGCGTGGCCTTAGAGAAAACAAAGATCTCATTCAGTCCAAGGCATTACAGTATCAAAAGTGTGTAATTACCTTCAGTAGGATGTTATGCATTATTTCTTGTACTGTTGGAAACATTTGAGATATAGGCTAATTTATCGCATCCTCAACTCTTGTCAGCTTTATAAAATTCTGTTGTTTCACTTTCCGGATAATTTTTCCTTGTAAAACTTTCTTTCTTTTGTCTCCTAATAAATATGCCCTTTCTAAATCTTTTTTCTTTGAAAATGAAAAGACTAAAAGGACTACTTTTGTAATTAAAAGTCATTTAAAAATAACCTCAGAAGATTGTTTCTAGATATCAAAACATCTTTATGGTCCCATTTCTATGGCAAGAAAGACAAGCAACTCGGATCCTGTACATTTTACTGTAGTCTACATTAATTACCTTCTATTAAAAAATGACAAAGACCTTTTTGAAAGGGAATCTGGCACTCTTTCTACAGAAATGATGGCAGACACCCTACTTTGCTGATTTCTTGACACTTCTAATTACCTGTATTCATTTGAAATCGTTTCCTTTGTAGAGAGTTATTGGCATGATTTTCTGAGAACAAGAGGAAAATGGAAAACATTTTAGCAAGTTAAGGAAAAAAAATCAACAGTATCATTGTTTGCCGCTTTTGTTGAAACTACCTACACGAGTCATTTGAGGGACGTGAAGGTAAATGAAAGGTTATACTTTGCCCTGCACGTTGTTGCTGGTATTTGTTATGTCAATAACTGTAGAAGGTTGTCAGGAAACTGGAGAGATAAAGGTCAATAGCAATGACAAATATATCATTGTATGTGTTTGAATATGCAATATCAGCCTAATCGGCCAGTGAAGGCTTTCACACCCTGGAAATATCAATCAGGTGCTATATGAAACCCACCCATTGTTCTCTAGTCCCCTAGAATGTAATGGGGAGATCCAAAGATTGAAAACCCATCAGAGGTTTCTTTGGGAGGTAGTATCAAAGTCATTGCTGAATACACACAGAAATGCTCTTATTTCTTTTAAAGATGGGATTTAAATGCATACTAAAAGTTATTTGGTTTCTCAGATTGCTTCACTGGTGGGGAAATAAAACATTTTTCCTTTCACCAAAACAGGAATACTCAATTCAGTTTTGTATACCATTGCAGTGAGGTCGGTGCCAGAGATTTTCAGTGATATAAGCAAAATTAAATATTAACTATGTCTTTCATACAATCTTGACAAAAATTTAGTTGGGCTAATGGTGAACCTTTATGGCAAGTTCTCCCTCCTGTTGATTTTGACATGTTAGAAAGTGTGGTCATTTGTATTCGAAATAAATTATTTACAAATGAAATGCACAATAGGTTACTTAAACTGCATCTCTACTAAGAACAGACTTGTTAAAATGCATTTCGTTGGAGCCAAACCAAAGTATTCAGATTCAGTAGACAAACGCATCTCTCTTCCTTTTTAGTGAATTGTGCTAAAGAATTCACTTAGAACCTTTTGGGAAATGAAAAGTAAAAATAAAATAGCAAGAGATCTTTTAAATGAATGTGCTTCAACTTGGTCTTGAAGAACACCTGCAGGACATAAAGGCAGTGTGTTTGAAACACGGGGGGATCATATTTTATGGATATTACTTTTAATTTTTGCATCTGCTGATACTCTCCATTAATATATTTTGAAAACTCTTCCTGAGACGTTCTGCATTTTCTTGGATCTTGTGACCCCTTTCCCAAATGTTGACCCAACGCATTAGCTATCCTTCCCAAATGCACATGCGAACCACAAGGGAGGAGGAGTGAAAGAGATCTGCTCTTGAAGAGTGCACAGAGTGACAGGCAAAAGAACAGTAAACTCAGCCGCACCCTGAGGTGACAGACTAAGAGAAAAGGCTGGAGGGGACAGAGAGGGCCTGAAGGGGAAAAGAAATAGAAAGAGAGGTAGAAACGATTTAGGGAGGGGAAAAGACAGAAAGGCATTATGAAGGCAAAATATAAAAATAACACAATAAATATAATTGTTACATAGAAGTAAGATTTACTGAACCTTGGAAGGAGGGAGAGAGAGAGAGAGAGAGAGAGATGTAGATTGTAGAGGTTGAGAGAAAAGTGGGATAACATTCAGAAAGCTGATCAGAAGAGAAAGTCCTAGACAGAGGGAAAGGGAAACAGAACTAGCCAAGTCCCTGAGATTTTGCAGCCAAGGTGTAGGTTCACTCAAGGGACAATGGATCCAAGGCTCCAGACTCACCTGTTCTCTGCACAGGCCACATGTCAGTGAACCTGCTGGAAGGCTGTGCCTCCCGTCTGGTGCAGTGAATCTACAATGAGCTGTACGTTTCCCTTTCACTTTTAAATATGCTAGAGAATTCATTATGGAGATTTTACAGAGAGTTGTATTTTTAAAGTTTAAATTATTTCCAGGGAAATAATAATTTTAAAAGTCCTCAAGCAAAAAACCATAAATGAGTTAAGTCGGACATGTTGAGATTGGGTTATTTTATCTTTCACTGGTTTCCTTTTGTATTTAGTTAGTCTTTGATTACATTTCTGACCTTAGATAAGACTCCTATGTAAGTAAACAGTCTGGCTAAATCCACCATGTGCCCAATGACAGCTATGGTACTGTCCCCAAGGTCTTATTTATTTTGCTTTTTATTTTTATTTTTATTTTTATTTTTTTGTAAATTGAAATGATCTAAACAGAAGTAGACCTTTACTTTTGTCTTCTTACTTGAAGGTGAAATTTGCTTCATGCAGGTGACCAAAAAGGTTAAGACAAAATAAAAGGGCTCATGTGCACTAGATATCTGTTAAATAGAGTTAACTTCTCTTTGTAATTTCAGCAACTTGAATGCAGGTACTGGAAACAATAGAGTCCGGATCTGTCTATGCCAGGGTGTCTCCTGTTTATAGCCTAATACTGAAGTGAGAATACAATTGTGAGCATTTATATTTTTTTTCATTTATTTTTTGCCCTCCATTTTGGGGGGGTAAAGGCTAGTGTGGAGATGAATGGATAATATAGTACAAGGAGTTTCATATTTCTTGCGATCTTTTTCTTTTAAAAAAAGTTCATGATATAGCACAAAGAAATAATGATCATTTTGCACAACGTAGGGTTATTCTTTTATGTTCGATGACTGCTATTGAAAATCAGCTTAGTAAATTGTAATTTTCTCTTGAATCTACATAATTTTGTAATTGTTTTCTTTCCTTTCACAGTACAATATTTGGGCAATAACGCAATTACATAGTAATTTTTACTTTCCTCTCTCCTCTTTTCATTGTTATCACTGATCATTTTAGTCATCAATGACCCACCATGGGAAGCACTCAGAATTTGCAGAATTATTTCATAGCTTTTTCTCTTTGGGCTGAAAACTTAATATGATTTTTAAGTGTAATAACCTACTCTACGAGGTGAACATGCTGAAGGATAACTGTAATTCACCGGTGTTAGGGATGGGAGAGATTAGATATAATTTTATTCATATCTATCTTCTCTATCTCTCTATGTAGACAGATAAAGTATTAGAGATGACAGAGTGTGCAGTTGTGAGGAAAATCACAATCTCAGGTCTTTTCTGAGGTAAGAACAGGGTGAAGGCCAAATGCTCCAGTGTTGTAGAAGTTAACTTACACGTACTTAAACACACACACAGACTCCCTCTCTTCTCTCCCATTTCTTTTACACACACCACATGAACCAAGTCTTCCCATCCAAAAAGAAAACAATATCTAGCTTTTAAGTGTAATATTAATCTCTTCCAGATAGTGTTCCTTCTTCAAAACTCACTAATCTTATTTATGAAGAGTCTATTTAAGGACATCAAATATACACAGAATTATTGTTAGGATTTTGATATCTGTCCAAGATATTGTGCTCTGAATGTAAGCAACAGAGAACGACCAAACGAGAAAGAATAGATAATCAAACAGAAAAAAAAAAAAGTGAAGGTTATTGGTAAAAAGTAAAAGCAATTAATGGGTGGAGAGAATAAAATCAAATTCAAGTATAAAAGAAGGATGGCTTATTCAGGCATAAGAAAGAAAAAAGATACAGGAGGCCACAGTAGATCACAAGCTAATTTTATGTGTTGAAAACAGAGCCCCGTTGTTCAAAGACAAAAATGCTGATAGTCAGCAAAGAATTTAGGGAACATAAATAATCATCCACATTATATGCATTATTAATCAGTTCCTTGTTATCATACTGTGTTTTTTAGGATCCTTCCACTTAAGTCAAATGTGCAGAATTTGGAGGAGGTCCAGAGGAAGCAGCAAAATAACTAAACGATTGGGAAACAGTCCCAATGAAACAGGGTAAAAGAACCGGCCTTGTTTAGTCTGGAGAAGAAAAGACTTGGAGGGAATTAATAGCAGTCTTCAAGTTCATGAGGGAACACAGTCCTTTGCAGGTAGAGGTGAACAGCTGGTCTCTGTTTCCTCTGAGGATAGCACAAGGCAGCAGGGCCTTAAATGCAGTAGAAGGGATTTAGGCAAGATGTTAGGAAGATCAGGGGAAGTGCAGGAAGAGGATCCTCAGGATTTAGAATGTGTTGAGGGAATTATTATTATTATTTTTTGGAGTTCGTCCAAATTGCAGAATGAAAAGAGAGAGCACAATCTACAAAACAGGAATCTGTGAGTAAAAGAAATGAAGAATGAATAGTTGTGATCTAGGGATAAAAGCCTTCTGGGATGATAGAAAGACCAAATTCTAGAAGTAAGAGAATTGATAAGAAGAGGGAAAAAAGATTAAATAGGTAAAGACAAAACCATGGAAATTTGAGGGTGTGGCACATACTTGGAGTACATGTACAATTTTAACCAAAATTTTGTTTTGGTGGTGGGAAAAGAATTCTAAGTATTTACAGGTACAATATATGCCAGCTACTAGTAATTTTTTAAAAATTCTGTTAGATCGATATCCTTGAATATTAAAAATACTCAATATCTGAACTAATGAACAGATTTGCCATATTTGATGCCCTGTTTTATAAGAAACAGAAATGGACTAAGTGACTTCTCAAATCTTATCCAACCTTTTGATCTTATGACATGGGAAGATTGTGATTATGTGCTAAGTAAATGGTGGCACATATATAGCACACAAAATAAGATTAAAGAACGCACAGAATGTAAAAAAGCAATATTATAATCTAGAAAAAAAATGATTGCAAAAGTCATCAACATCTTTATCACAAGTGATATGAACTGAGTATAAAGTGGTCTAGGGTTTATGCAGATCAAACAAAGGAATGTGATCCCTGAATTGAAAAAATTTAGAGTCAAAGACTGGTTGTGATTTGATAAGAATGTTACATTACAGGTATATTACCTGGGATTGCAGAATCCATTGCACTTAAAATGACACTTAGGTCTATAAATGACCATTTCAGCAAGTTGAGTTGTTAAAGAATGTACATTAGCTTTAAAATGATTGCAGAGGTTGAAATTTTCAGTCCCCTTGAACTACCATTGCAACTCAAATCAATACTTAAAATTGTGTTTAAAGATTACAAACATATTATATCATGGGTCAGGGTAAGCAGCTGGATTTCTAGATCACTTGGTTAGTTTGACCAGTTTTCTAGTTACTTTTATTCCTTCAAATGGTCCCTCTACCTCTTTGAAAATGGAATGGATTCTGCTGATGTTTAGCTTTGTTGAGCAAATGTCAATATTTCATAGCTGTATTTTGTCATCGATAGGTATGGTCTAATGTGCTTGGTAATGAGCGATTTTTTCCTGATGTTCGGAAGTTTCCTTCACTCTCAAATGCAGAAAATAGAATAGTCCATATTTGAATTGATTTTGCCAAGATGATAGTTATGTATATTTTAGAACATTCTGGTACACATATCTTAGCAATCTAAAAATAGAGTCCTGCAAATATTTTTTACTGCTTAAAAAAATATAGTTACAAACACTTCACTTGTAAAAGATTTTGGTTTAGAAATACATCTTAGTTTCTCTCTCTCTCTCTCTCTCTCTCTCTTTTGACAAAGAAAAGCCTTTTGTTCTGGTCTCTCTGGCACTACCTCATTCTGTGACTTTCTGCTGTCCCCTAGTGGCATGTTAATCTTCTTGACTACTGTGTGATCGCCTCTGGAACCAATTCTCTACTCTTCTGTGCTTTTTTGTGACTCTCATTAGCAGACATTTAAAATACTATTAAACAACCCATGAGCTGCCTTTTAGAAGCAATAACCATGTTCTTATGCCCAAACAGTTTTCCGTTTATGAATTCTTACCCGAATAAACATGTCTAGGGAATGCCTGCTATCTGCATACATTGTATTATTTCACTACAATAAACATTTCAGGTTTTCAGAATTATAACACAAAACTGATGAAAGCAAAATGTTATCAGTTTTGACTGGTCTATACATAACATACGGTAGCTTAAAAGGTAATTTGTGACAGGTCAGACTATTTATGTCAATGGGTTTACAAACAAAAAATTGTATTATTCCTTTTCCTTTGCTTTTCAGAATCCTGGTTGGTTACTATCATTGTAATATTTGCTCTTTTCATGGTGACATTTTTCTATGAAATATTTAGAAAGATACAATGAAAGTGTATGTATTTGAAACATTAGAGGCAATTCATTTATGCCAAAGATTTTGCATCGGCATATAGTGTGATGGTAAAAAAAAGGTTCTTAAATTTTTTTTGGATGTTATCTTTTTTCTATATGAATCAGAAGTATTTTTTAAAAATTTAAAATGGATCAGTTATTTTATCTTCCTTCTATGTTTTGTGTGCTTGAGATACAACGTTCAGCTGTAAGATGGGGATGGTAAATTTTTCAATACAGTGTTTTGGTTTTCTGAATTAGGCATTTCAAAATGTATGTAATAGGAAAAAAATGTATGTAATAGGAATAGAAGGTAAGAATTTATCAAAAACAATATTTCAGTTTTTTTTAAATTTAATATTCAGCCATGCAGAATTACTATAAGTCTGGCTCACACAATTCTTTTAAAAGATGGCTAAAAAACAAAAAAAACAAAAAAAAAAACAAAAAAAAAAAAAGAAAGAAAGAAAGAAAGAAAGAAAGAAAGAAAGCTAAGAAAAATTTAGAAGTAAAAAAAGGTCTGACGAAATCTGGCCCATTAACTGAACATTACAGAAATCTGAGATGTATAGTGAACTAATGATTTCTTGGCACTGCCTTGTTTGGCACTTATCATGGTTTTGACAATTATCACATGAATAGCAACACTTTTTTCTTTCTGAACTTGGGGAGGGGGGCGGCGGGAAGGGCTCTGGGGAAAAAAGGAGGCCCAAAGCCCTGGCAACTCCCATATTTTAGTAATTCAAGTGTACAGTTTGGCCATGTGGAAGAAAAAAAGGAAGTAAGCAGTTAGGTTCCGTCAAATGACAATATTCTCGTTTCTTGAAAAGAAAAGTTGATATAGTTTTTGAACTGCCTCTCTTTTAAAAGGTCAGATTGCTGCCCATTTTAATCATTTTGTCTGTTTATTCATGCCTCCGTTGGGATAAGATACCCAAAAACAAAGCCATAGATTATAATCAATCTTGGCTCAAGTGCAAGGCCATCCAACCAATCCAAGAAATCCTATTGACTATCATGTACATAGGGAAAGGGAAGAGTTTAAATCTCCTAAACTTTTTCTCAAGAGAAAAAGTGAACCACTTTTTAAAACCTACTTAACACAGGAGAGGACTCATGCCCCCTCCTTCAATTTCGCTAAATTTCTCAAATTCAAATTACGGGGTTTTCTAAAAATACATCCTCCATCAAACATTGTGAATTACAATAGCTATTTTTCACACAGAAATGTCTGATGTTTCTTTCCAGTTGTCTATTCAGCTTGTAAATGTTCTAAAAATGTTCTCCTGGAGTTATTTTTAAAAACTCATGGTATGTTGGATAATAAATATTGTTGCTCTGTTACTGGAAACATTGGAAACAAAATATTTGACAGGTTAACAGGAATGAGAATTACATTTGAAATTTTAATTAATTTCATTTTAGATAAATGTGACTCTTTCACAATCTTTGTTCTAAAGACTAAACAGGCAAATTTTTTGCCATTGTAGAGTCTACTCCATTAATGGGCTTATGGGTTATTTGGAAAATAAGAATGGGCAAAAATTCTCTTTTAAAAAAAATTTAAATCCAGAGACAGCCTTAATAAATCTTCTCTAATATAATATAGCATTATCAGTGGCCTATTCTCTGCAGAATTAGTTTTTCCAAAACAAATAATAAAGCTGAGCAGTCCTACTTTTTACAACTCTGGAGACTATCTAAACAAAATGAACAGATTTATAGGGCTATTTTTAGTGTGTGTCACTTGCATTACAGTTTACATTTGCTTTCGAACCTTATTTGACATTCTCAGTAGGAAAATACAGGCAGAACACTCGTTAAGAATCTTAATAAAGGACAGTCTCCATAGGGCAGTTACCAAAAAACCAAAGTCGAGGCACGTATAAAAATGTTCTTTTGGACTTGACTTTATGTCAATGCCAATGCCAATGCCAATGCCGCTCCATTTTCAGTTGTCTCAAAAGGAAAGCCCTGAGCCAAAATGCAGATTTAAGGTTCTGTTTATAAAAATCTTTAGGCACTGGAGCAGCCTACTAATAATTAAAGCAAAAGCACATTTCTGAGGGTAGGAATTTTCACACAGCAACAGGTAAGTGCTGCCATGCCTAAATAACTATTATTTTTCCATAAATTGCATATTCACATTAAAGTGAAAATTAACTTACTGGAGAAGTTTAGTACAATGTTGTGATTTTTCTGCAAACCGTTCATCCGTGAATGAAAATGCTTGGAAAACCTTATGTAATGTTATGAAATATGTCATCACACAGAGATTTATGGGAAATACCATGTTATATTTCAAAACATAGATGCAAGGATTAAATATTTGCATTTCGTCTAAACTGAGCTTCTTCTAGTGGTTTATTACACGTGAGAAAGGCCAGTTCCTTCCAGAGTGAAAGAGAGACCTCCTTTCACTTGCATATACAAATAAGGAATGAAGAATTCACCTCCTTTTGTTCATTCTCAAAAGGTATTATATTGAGAGGAAAATAGTAGAAAGATAAAACCAGATACATATTTAGCCACTTTGTCATGTCTTTTTCTTCTT
This sequence comes from Canis lupus baileyi, assembly GCF_048164855.1. Classification (NCBI taxonomy): domain Eukaryota; kingdom Metazoa; phylum Chordata; class Mammalia; order Carnivora; family Canidae; genus Canis; species Canis lupus. The sequence goes on along the minus strand of NC_132869.1, from coordinate 7,440,869 downwards.
TGTAAAGGGGAACACTCTGATAAGGTTAGAAGGTACAGGAAACCTGAACGGACACCCTGCTCCATGCCTCTTGGTGCTTTCTTATTAATCGTGTTCATGTAAAACTCCCTAGTTAAGGAAATTCCTCAGCTGTAGACATCATTGAGCTGAGCCTTATAAAAAGAGCTCAAATTCAAAGGTAAGAAAACAGACAAGAATTTTACACCAACCACTCTTGATAAGATATGTTTTCAAAGCAAAAAACATGTCTACAAAGTGTTGTGGTATGGAAATGTCCGATTAAATACTTAAGAAAACATACTTTCCCACACAGCAGCCTCTTTTTTTTTCTTTGCATGAAATAATTCCTTAGAATAACAAAAAAAGCAACTTGGAACAACTACTGGAGCTTATTAAAATTCAGTGGGCCACTTTTAAACCTGAAAAAGAGATTTCTATAAAAATCATGGCTTGATAGATTGCTCTCTATGAACTTGAGTAAAATTGAAAAGAGAAGATGATACATTTGGGCTAACAGTAATATTCATCCTAACTGCTGAAAAAATACAGATTAACGCACTTTGGGAGGTTTCAAACAGCTTGTTACAAGAAGAGTCCTCTAAGAAAGTAGGTTTGTAGCTTGATTGGTATTTTTAACTAGTTAGAGATGTTACTGCAGCTACCTGAAAAACACGTCGTAAACAATGCCTCTGGTTAAAAGATTGCCACAGATGAGGTTTTAACATTAGGAGCCTTAAATCATCCTATTCCTTAGGCTTTGCAGGGTAAAGGAATTGGCATTTTTATAATAAATTCATCAATTACTAATTAGTTCGGTGGTAAGTGCCTAATTCAGGTTTTTATCTAAGACCAGTTTCAATTTCTTCTAGCACTGGTTTATCAAGGCCTATTTAACATATGAATTAAGCCCAAATATCTTACAAAATTCAGTGCTGTACTTATTCCTGCCAAAATAATAAAAAATAATTTATTGTTGTAATCTCAATTTATGGTTAAGTTAGGCAGAGTGAAAATATGACCTCTATAGGAATCCCGGTAGCCCCTTAAATATCCAGTTTGCTTTACAATGAGTTTGTGTGCTGGTGAAAGTTGGCACAACTAACCCTGAATATGTCAATTTAAAAATAAGCTGCTTTTGATTTTAGAATAATGTTTAAACAAAAGAAGAAAAACCTGAGTCTCTTCAAATAGATTTTGCTCCTTGTAACTTTAAATAACCAAAAAAAAAAAAAAAAAAAAAAAAAGATAAACCAACTCATATGATAAATATATTACAAGCAGAGACAGATGAGGCATTTTTCAAAATTAAACTGCTATGACAAGCAGTTGCAAAGCAGTCTGCTTTCTTATTTTTTGATTGGGGAGGGTGGGTTTGATGTTGGAGGTTAGAGGTAGTATAGTTGAAAATGTATAATATCCCTAGCAACTAAAATCTTCTTTCAAGGTATTCAAGTTCCTTTTCTCTTTACCAACTATACACATAATTAAAAAAATAATTTTGGTGATCTTTATTTCCCAATTTTGGTTTTATGACATTTTACAACATCACTTTATGTATTCTATGTTTTTGTCCATAAAGCAGTCTCCAAATGACAGTTATTTATGTGAACAATAGAAAAATGCATGAAAATATGGTTTTTTCCCTCTTCCATTATTGAAATGGAAGATGATCATTAGCCAGGGTTGTGGTTTAGTGGCAACATTTTGAAAAATAGCCTATAATAAGTAGATGTCAAATTAATCAAGAAAGGACTATTATCATTATTTTTGAAAACAAAGATATATACCATTAGGATTTTTCAGCTATATATATTTGTCATGGAGAAAATGGAAGGTTGTGTCTTGTAAAAATTAGCATGCTCTACGTCCTCAGAGTGTTGAAAAGATTCAGTACTCGACTTGGATTTGTAAAAATCGTGATTCAGAAACTGTTCATGATCATAATAAAGTCATATGATTAACCCCAAATTTAGAAGCTGATGATGTGGCAGTAGACAATCCTGTGACTAACACAGTATCTATCTTTCTCTTTTATAATTTGGAAAAAGTGTTTCTGAATCAGCTTCCTCACAGCCAAGGTGTCTCACTTGTGAGGCAACAACGAAGTTTTCTTTGTCCAGATTCCTTCTAGTGCTTTCACTTTGTTACTCAAGTCAGAGACAAAGAATATTTTCTCTGGCATCAATTTTTTTTTTTTTACCGTCTTGTGGTTAATATGAATTTATCATTGAGAGGTCCTGCAGGTTGAAATGCAGATAAAACTCAGTTCTGATTTCCAAAAACCATTTACAGTGAGAGCAGAATGGACTTCAATCATTTTTATCATGTGGTTCATATCATCGAGGTATACTTTTAATTAAACACTGCTCCATAAATAAGCAAATAATAGAAGTTAGCAGTGAAGCACTTGATCTAAATCATGACAGGTGCTCATTTGTCTTTGTCCTAACGAGACAATAGGAAATGACACTACGCTGTTGTTTTCTATGCATTAAGATTTCCTTCTTAAACAAATGCAATTGAGGCGGTTTGTTTTCCGACAGCCCAGCACACACTGCCAGTGGCCAGAGTTTTGTCTCGTCTTCATCCAGAGGAGGATTAATCTTGGTGATGGTGCAAACAAAATGTATGTCTGGGGTCAAAGTGCAGACTGCCTTTTGGGATCTGCATTACATTAATGTCATTTTTGGGTTCCTGACGTTAATCAAAACCAACACCATAAAGCGTCACTTAGCTAATTTGTGTATTATTGTCAATGTTACCATTAATTATGCGTTTGTGAGGAAAAAGAGGATTAATGAGATGTCACAGGTAATTTACAATGATCAGGCTCCCCAGGACATTAAGAAAACACTAGCTGGGTAAGATTACCATGCAATCATAATAGTATGCAAGAAGCAAAAATCTTTGTTGAGGGACCACACTAATATTGTCCATTGTTATGAAAACCCCTCTTCACTAGAATAATTCCTAACTTTTAAATACCTTGCATGAATTCAATGTTTATTTTGGCCTAAAATGTTATGCACTCATGTATTAATTGTGAGGCTTCTGTGGAGGTATGTCTCTAAGTTCTGAGGATAAGCTATTATTTCTCTTGAAAGGTAGGCAAGTCACAGAGGATTAATTCTTACCATGCCCCCTGAACTCGGGTTCACATGTATTATCTCTATGAAACCATTTTAGGTGGTTTGAGTGGTTGTATTTAAATCAGGCTGGAAAACGATCTCTTAAATCATTTTCTCCAGGCTAGGCTTTACTCAGAGCCATGTAAATAAATGACTTTTGCTTTCTTTTCTTTTCTTTCTTTCTTTCTTTCTTTCTTTCTTTCTTTCTTTCTTTCTTTCTTTCTTTCTTTTTTAGATTTTATTTATTTATTCGTGAGAGACAGAGAGAGAGGCAGACACATAGGCAGAGGGAGAAGCAGGCTCCATGCAGGGAACCTGATGTGGGACTTGATCCTGGATCCTGGAATCACAACCTTAGCCAAGGGCAGATACTCAACCACTGAGCCACCCAGGTGGTGTCCCCTGACTTTTGCTTTCTGTCATCTCATTTCTGGAGTTGACTCAGTGAGGAGAGATGGAAGAGTCTAATGTAAGAATTGTACCAGCACTGAATGCATGGGGTGGAAATACTGAGGGTTAGTCTTATACTGTAATCTACAAGGCTATGCAGGAACAGGGGCACTGGGCTTCAGTTTCCCTCTGTTGCCCATGTGCCATGTAGTGACTCAGGAGTGTGCTGAGAGAATAATCTGGAGCTCCCAGAAAGAAGTCAGAGTGGTTGGTCCAACCTGTTATTGGAAAATCAGGCCAGATGATACAGGAGCTCACTAGGAGCCCAAGAGCCTACTAGGGGAAGTTCTGACAGCCAGAGGTGAGGGAGGAGCTAGAGTCAGGAACTAAGACATACCTTAGAAGAATCAGGAGACAAGAAGATGGACTTGTTGAGAAAACAAGTGAAAGTTATTTATTGAATAGATATCTGTTGACCCCTCATCATGCACTAGGCACCGTGACAGAGATAGGAATATAAACTGGGGATCGAAACCAGCTATTAGCTTAAGGAATTCAGAGCTCTGGGTTTTGGTAGCTCAATCTGCTTGATCATGGTGTGGTAGGATAGAGAATAGATCAGAAGAGGGTCAGAATGGTTTATGGAAGACCCAGTAGAAGGGGACTATCTGGGGAGATCATGTGCTATTTTAATTAGAATTTTTATTGACCTATTTTAGTTTTGTCTTAGCCTTATCTTTGTTTATTTGAAGAATTATATGATGAAAATATAGAATTACATATTTGCTTTCATACACAAATCGGCAATCTGGGTTTAAGTCTCAGCCCTGAACCAGTTATTTAACTTCTCTATGTGTCAGTATCTTCACTTGTAAAATGAAGATCATTAAACTTGCCCAATGTGGTTATGAGTATTAAATGAGATAATAAATGTAAATCACTTAGCATAGAACTCAGCACATAATGTTTAGAAGTCTGATTTTCAACCTTAAATTTATATCAGCAACATTTGGAAATTAAAAAAAAATATATATATATAGTGACCTGGCCATACTCCAAACCTATACAATCTGAATATCTGAGTATGATCTAGATGTATAGACTAGGTGAAAATCACTGTCGAAGACTCAATACTTATCATTTATTATCAATTGCTATTAATGTTAATGTATGTGGTGAAACTTAAAAAAGTGAACCTAATAGCACAGAGGGTGCATACATTTTATCATGCATTTTTATCAAGTACATATGCAAGTAATGTTTGGGGCCAAATGATTCGAATTGTGGAGTATAAAAATCTATGAAACAGTATTATATTGCAATTACTCTGTGTACGTACATATATGTGTGTGTGTATAGATCTATTTCCCTGGGGTGAGTGCAGAAGTTTGAGATGGCTAGTGTTATATGAAAGCTGTATTTAAGAAAAATTGTCCATGTACTAGAATAGGGTCAAACCACAAGTGAGCTGAACTTCGCCATCTATTAACAAATGAAAATAAAACATTTATTACATTGTCCACTCTTGCTTTTTTATATTTATGGTATATACCAAGGAGATTTCCCTGTTGGGATAAGATTTCAGAAGCAGAGAGGGGAAATCAGGGAGAAGTTTAAATAAAAATGTTTTATTATTGATTTGGTTGTTGCTGGGGCTGACCATATAGATTGTGGAAATAATATAGTTTCTTTCTTTTTTTTTATTGGCTCTACAAAGTAATAGCTTAGCATAGCTATTAGTTTATCTTGTAACTAACCTTTGAACTACTTCTGAATTGGTTGTGTTCCAGGAAGCAGTATACTCAATAGAATAAACACCAAATGATTTTTAATAATGTTAAGTGCACTGAAGGAGAAGATCCTAAAGAAAAAAATCTGCTTTTCCTCTGGTCTATGACATTTTATGGATTTGAAATTTCTTAGTTTATTATTATGGTCCTTGTAGTAACAAAACCCCAGCACTGACTAAAATTAGGGACATATCAATGTATAGAGTTTATTTATGTTCTGAAATTAAATGGTGAGTGTGCTTTGTATATTCACCACAGTGTCACTTAGGAAGAAAAAGTTTAATCAAAACCCTCCAGACCAAAAAAAGTTTATCAAATGATTGCATATTACTATGTAAAGGACTAGTCATTATTCCTTTTTTATATAAATGATGATATGTGGGACTGTGTATAAGATCCATTGAAATTATTATTCAAGACCTCATAAACATGTATATGTTTATGGTCACATATTTTATATAAATGCAGTGTAGAGATCAGAAACCCTGTATCAGGATTGCTAAAATCAAGTAAGGAGTAGATGTTCCTCAAGTGGCCACAAAAATTCCTCTTCAACATAATTATGAAAAAAACTTCTCTCAAAATTGAGAAGCTTCCTTTTGCATGTCAGACTAAGCTGGTTAAATAAGTATCACAGCATTTCTCTTTCCCACTGCTGGTCAAAATATCCTAGTAACTTTATGGACCAAATTATCAATCAAGCATTACTAAACCCATAATGTGCTTATGAATTGTAAAGTCATACATATTTAACATTGCCAGAAGAAGAATCTTTTCAACACCAGTTCACCAAAAAAGGAGGGTATCCTCATGTTCAATACTTTTAAAAAAAAATGCGTCTATATTTTCCTCTTTGAGATTCATAATATTCAATAATTTATTAAGTGCTCCTGCTGCAAATAAATTTTTTTTAACTTTAAAAGTAATTTATCCCCAGTAAAACATTAACATGACTCAGAATTTCTGCTCCATAGAACATACTCTGGTTCTGTGGAGCATGGTAATTATGGTGGTTCATAATCTACATATTGCAGTTGATATTTTCTGGCTCCACCAGCTGGGCCAAGAGCAACCCAGTGGGAGATGAGAAGTATGAGGAAGTGTGTCCAATCAAGCCAACTTGATGCAGAATAACCAGAGAGAATCCAGGGTTATAGCTAATACATCAGTGCTGATTGTCAGGCCTGCAGGGTCTGATGAGGAGCATCAGTAATTTGGAAAAAACTAGAAGTTGTGAGGAGAACATAGAATTAAGGGTGAGAAACAGGAGTAGGCCAATTGTTCTGAATCAAACTGCAAAAAAGTGCTAAAGGTCCTTTTTGATGTGGTATCTATGACAGGATATAAAAGTTTTAGAGCACAAAGATTGAGGGAAAACATAGGAAAGAGTGTCATGGTCTGCACATCGTCTGCAGCATTTTGCATGTTGAGTAGACTAGGATTATGGAAGCTGCTGAGCAAGTTTGATGACTTTGAGTTCTCCAATACCTTTTGATGGCATGATTAGAAATCTTTAAATTGGTGGTGTTTCTGTTGCCAGTTCTGAGTAATAAATAATAAGACTGGTGTTGGTCAACTGGTTCACAGAGTTATATTGAGATAGTAAGGAGCATGGAGGCCTTTTGCAAAATGTGCCAGCAGAAAACTTTAATCTCAGTAAATCAAGGAGTAGCAGTGAAAATAATCTGAATGGACATCTGTGAACCTCTATACAGTGGGAACAGTGTTTCTGAAAAATATGTCTCCAACTTTCAACTGCTTTAGCCAAGGACACAACTTCATTGAGGTTGGTAGATGAAGAATGGATTGCAAGCAATAAATTATTGGTTATTTTCACTTTAAGGAAATAGTCTGGGCTTAAGGACATGGTCTGGGCCCAATTTATCTTTGTAGTCTTAGAATCTAACATTCCTAGCACACAATAGGCAAGAGCTCAATAAATGTTCATGTGGATGAATGAATATTCAATTTATGAGGTGATCTGAGTAATATAATTACAAGCAGGAATGATAAATTAAGTATATTAAGAATATCTAGAAATAATGTTTTTTTAAAAGATTGATTTATTTACTTTAGAGGGGGGTGGTAAGAGAGTGCATGTATGAGTGAGGGGAGGGATAGAGGGAGAAAGAGAGAAGCAGACTTCCTGCTGAGTGTGGAGCCCCATGTGGGGCTGGATCTCATGACGCTGAGATTATGACCTGAGCTGAAATCAAGAGTCAGACGCTTAACTGACTGAGCCACCCAGGTGCCCTTTCAGTGATTATGTTTTAAGCCATATGACAAAATTGTGAGAACTAGGTTCACATGAAATTAGGCCCACTTGATAGATGTACATTTGTCCAAAACTTGTATAGCTTTTCTTTTTTTTTGACAATTGACTTTGTTTCCGAGAGACAGAGGCAATAAAGATTCTATACATAGTGATGATAACAACAAATTAAAGAGCAACCTTAATGAGTTCACAATGTGAACCATTTTTTTCATCTGTTGATCTTTTCTATATAGACATATATATTGGTCAGTTCCATCTTTGAAAATGGAAAACAGTAATAAAGCAAATAGATCCATATCCTTCATGCTTCAAGGTGACCTATGGGTTAAGTAGGGATGAAAGGACTTTCAAGAGTATACACTCCCCATTTCCTTTGTTCCCCCCTATTTCCTTTTTTAAAAAAAATTTTGTTTGTTTGTTTGTTTCTTTATTTGGAGTGAGTGGGAAGAGAGGCAGAGGGAGAAGGGAATCTCAAGCAGACTTGGTGCAGAGCATGGGACCCAATGTGGGGCTTGATGCTATGACCCTAAGATCATCACCTGAGTCGAAATCAAGAGTCAAATGCTTAACTGATTGAGCCACCCAGGCACCCCTTTCCATTTCCTTTTTATCTACATAGTCTGTCCATACCAAAATCTTTTTGTATTTCAGAACTCTGTGAGTAAACAGGTGGCCTGGGAAGGAAGGATTTTTACCTGTAAAACACATTCATATGCAGACAGAGATACCAGTAACACTTAAAATATAAAAAGTTGGTGCATACAGATGTGTACAAGACCCTCAGACATTGTCCCCATCCTCACAGAGCAGGAAGAACTGAAGAACTGGGCTTTCCTTGATCTATGAAAGTTTTCCTGGACCTTTGCCCCTCATCCTTTCTTTGTTTCCCCATTCTGGGTGCTGGCCAGTCTTCACTTCCATTTTGCTTTGCTTATCTTTAATTTCAGTCAGGGGTTCTGATTCTGATTTTTAATAGCTCCCTTACTTAATAATTTGGTTTTATATTATTGACCATGAACTGAACTCAAATTTGATTACCCCCACAACAACTTTCACTCTGTGTCTTTCCATGAAAAGATTCCCTTATACTCCTGTATCCTATCTCTGAGGAGCAAGGATGGAAGAACTCATTGAAACATCCTTTTTCAACTTCGTTTCTCCCTGATGCCACTCCTCCTCCACCTGGTCTTCCTCCGTTCCCCTCCTTCTTTCTCCTACTCATCTCCTCCTTCATTCTATCATTTTTCTTCAAATCCCCGGGGCTACAAAACTCATTAAAATCTTGGGCTCTTTAAAGTATATCAAAGTGAACAAATCTATTCTAAAATTAGTTAGGATTGGTTCACAGATTAAGACACAAAAGAAGAACCCAAGGAAGAAAAAGTAGCAGCCGAGAAACTGATGCAGTTCCAAATATTCTTCTTTCTTTTCTTTTCTCTTTTCTGCATTGAGCTGTTCTTCCTACATCTGGACCCTCACACATGCATGGCTTACTACACCATCCTTCAAGTCTTTGTTTAAAAGTTAAAATTTCTTCAGGGACATCTTCCCTTGTCTTCCAGACTTAGGCTTTTATTATACTCTACAGATAAAATGGCTCAGATTTAATTATAAGTCTAGATGTAGGTAAAATATGAGGATCAAATGCCATCCATCCAGAAACTTTGTACAATTCCTGGGCAATCAGAAGTGTGTGAGGAATTCCTTCGGTTACAGAGGGTCACTGTGGGAGGCAGCCTGGGACATGGCTGGCTGAGATCTCCACCTTGTGGAATTCACGCCCTCGTGTAACGCGCCCCTGCTCACCTTGAGTGTGGGCTGGATATCGTGATTCACTTCTAAAGAACAGAATACAGCAGCAGGGATGAGGTGTCACTTTTGGAATTAGGTTCCAGAAAGGCCGACTTCCATCTTGCTGGCTCTCTCAAGGTCTCTTTCCCACTGAGCCCTCACTTGCCCTGAGGGAAGCGAACTGCCAGGTTGTGAGTAGCCTCTGTGGACGAGACAGCCACAGCCAGGGACTGATGTTTCTGGCCAACAGCTAGCAAAGACCTGAGGCCTACTCACCAGCCACATGAGTGACCTTGAAAGATTGCCCCGCCCCCCCCAGGGTTCAGCCCTGAGATGCAGCCCCTGCTGACACCTTCATTGTAACGATGTGGAAACCTTGAGCCACAGCACCCAGCTAAGCCAAGCCTGGATTTCTAACCACAGAAACAGTGAAATATAATTAATGTTTGTTGCTTTAAGCCACTAGGTTTTGGGTTGCGATAGGAACTGTTAACAACGCTCTAGATAACTGATACATGTTTCAGTGTCTAGAAGTGGGGTGCTGTTGTGACTGAGTTGAGGCTGAAAAGATTTTGAGGAGTGTGTTAGAGAAAGTCTAAATTTCCTTGAACACCTGGGCCAATTTCATCCTCATCTCCTACAAGTGACAGCTAATAAGAAAGCACTGACAATAAGCTCTATCAAATGTAACAAAGTCCATTTGATTGTGTTCTTGCAAAAAATGCTCAGATTAGGGTATCAGAAGTATCATGAATATGCAGGCTAGTACATATCTGTGATTTAACATATTGGTAGCCTTTTATATGCATAATTTCCATCTTTCTCAGACATATAATGTACACTACACACAACGGATGTGTATGGTGATTTGATGTGGGGCAGGATGCTCTTCTATAGCTTTTTATGAGGTTCTGAATCTTCCCATTAACTTTTTATAGATATCTGGCTTGAATCTGTGCCTGTGAATAAATGATCACACTTTCTTTTTTCTCTAATAGAGGCAGTGCATGACCATCCCACTTCAAATCTTATTTCCATTTACTAAATAATTTCTATTATAAATGTATTCTTAGGTTGTGCATAATTTTCTCAAGTGTGTATGGGATCTTAGGGCATAGGTATAGTCTCTTTTGCAAAGTCTTGGATTAAATTTTTTAGTGTTTTTGCTTTAAATAAGTGAAGAATAAAAATTGCTACTTACCCTGAAGAAATTCTCACTCGTGGGTAATGGTACACACGGTGTAAGTGCCTAAAGACATCTGAGTTGAGATAGCTAATTTAATGTTGTGTTGTTTTATAGATGACATTCCTTTGAAAAACATAATTAAATGTTTTTTATGTACTATCAGGTAATGTGTACGTGTGATATATGTATATGTACACATCTCTATATATTCTCTCTCTATACATATATAATAATGCATGTACAATAATATATAATTATATACTATATACGATAATAACAAAATATAATATACATTTATATATATAAAATATGATCTCACAGTATCCAGTTTCATTATATTGGGTAAAAGAAAATATAAGTCTAATCAATCTATATTTTAAAATAATGTTTCACCTAAATTTGGCTATTTGGATAAGACATTTATTTGGTACAACCTCACCTTTTCTATGTCACTTGAGAAACGGGATCTTTGTAAATCCTTCAATTAAGTCTCATGGGAAAAAGAGGTAAATATAGGAAAATGCTCTTGGTTCCATTGGCATGTGATTATTTAACAGAATGTGAATGATTTAGCAGTAACATGGTCCAAACTCTTAGAATCAATCATTTCAGCCTCAACCATCACCAAGGACTTACATGCACACATATTTAAAAAATTACCTTTATAAATGAAAATTATACACATGTCCAATCTTGCACATAGGAAGGTAGAGTGCTATTTGGATAGTGTGCTTGGAAAAAAAAAAGTCTTTCTGATCAGAAATATCTTCTTCCATGGCATTCTACAGAGGTCCAAATTCCAAATACTCATGTAACCTTAAAGGTCTTTCAAGAAGCCATACATTTCAACTAGATTTTGCCATCACTCTTAGAGGAGTTAACCAGTAACTAGGTTGTTAGCAAGGATTAATTAGTCTATATGAATAATTGCTACTCATTGTTATGCAGCAGAAAAAGGGCCTCAGGCAATTTGACATAGATTAAATCAGGTTTGATGGCAATGGTTAGAACCAACAAATTGTGTTTAGTGTTACTGAGAGTAGTTACCTCTCTGCTCCAGTTCTCTATAGAGGAAGGCCCTGGAAACAGAAGAATGAGGTAACAAAGGAGAGCAAGGTGAGACCAAAAAAGTGGCATGGCATGTCTTAAAGCACATTTTATTTTTATCAATCTTGCCTAAAACTGAAATGTTTTATATTTTTCCTTTTTTTGTTGTTAAATAAAAACAATTCATAGACAAAATTTCAAAATATAATCAATAAAGAAAGGTCCTATTGTCTTAACCTAATTAAAATAAAGAGCTCTCAAATTTTGGATTAATTCTGATAGTTTTCAAGTACATATTTTATGATTTCACTGCTAGGATCTTTGTAACTTTTTTAACGGATATCAGGTGCATAAAATTGGATCATGTAATCCTTGGTCATCTTTAGTCCACAAATGACTTCCTTCCTTCCTTCCTTCCTTCCTTCCTTCCTTCCTTCCTTCCTTCCTTCCTTCCTTCCTTCCTTCCTTCCTTCTTCTTTCCTTCTTCCTTCTTTCCTTCTTTCCTTCCTTCCCTCCCTACACCCGTCCCTCCCACATTGGTCAATGAGTCACAGTTAACAAAAGCCGAGACCTTGGCAGTAGCTTCTGTCTGGCTCTGTCCTCTGTCCCTTCACCTCATCTTTTCTTATCTGACAGAACCACTGCTGTAAGTCCTGTGTTCAGTGTGCCTTTGTTTTGCTTTTTATATCACTTTATGCCATCTAACTATATTTCTAAAAGCATATATCATTTTATATTTTACTTTAGTCATTTTTAAATTTCAAAAAGGATAACTTTACATAGTCATCTGGGATTTTTTTCATTTAATATAAAATTAAGATTATTTGTATCATTGCATTGTGAACAACTCTAGTGTGCATTCATTCATTTTGATCATTTTTATTTGTGACTGAATAATCTTCCTCCTCCTCTTTTCTCCCTGCCTCTTTTCCCTCTCTCTCCTCTTCTTTCTAGTGTTTCTCTTGTTAGACCTGCTCTCTCTCCTATATCTAGGACTTAAAAAAAATTATTTATTTGTAGGGGCAGGAGGGACAGAGGGAGAGAGAAAATTTCAAGCAGACTCCCTGCTGAGCGTGGAGCCCAACACAGGGCTTGATCATGCAACCCTGAGATCATGACCTGAGTCAAAATCAAGAGTCAGATGCTTAACCTACTGAGCCACCCAGGACCCCCTCCAGGACTTTTTCAGTTGCATCTACCTATTTCACATTTCCATCTGCAAGTACTGCAGACACCTTCAACTATATTTCCAAAACAAATTTTCTCTTTGCATTCCTTCTCGTCTTACAACTCCCCATCAGAACCCTGGGACAAATGCCCAGCATTCCAAGGAAGAGAATTTGAAAATAACTGCATAAAGTAGTAACCAGATGCAGGCATATATTAGGACTTTCTCTATTAGTTCACTTGAGTGGTTCTCAAACTTTAGTGTGTACCAGAACCATCTGGACAGCTTGTTAAACCACAGATTGCTGGACCTCACCCCATAGTTTCCGATGCATTAAGTCCAGGTGGAGACTGATGATTTGCATTTCTAAGTTCCCAGATCTGCTGGTCTGGGAACTACACTTTGAGAACTACTGGTATTTAAAAATATGTATTTTTTTAAGTGCTCAGAACCTTATACTAGTCTCATAGGATAAAGTATCTTTCAGGATGAGTTCGGAAGCTGACATGCAGTGTACCCAAGGTCAATAATATTTCAATTATGCAGGAAAAAAATATTGGTATTTCTCCTGAATTCTATGTATAAGTTTAAGTTAATATACTTGCCTTTCTGAAATACTGTACAGTTTCAGGATATCTCCTGAAATTAAAAAAATGAACAGGATTTAAAGTATTTTTATTTTCATACAGAAGAAGTTGTGGAACTTCTTCTGATTATAGTCTTTAAATTCTACTTACAGATATACCTCACTTTACCTAATAGATGTGATTTTTGCAGGTAGGTCCCAGTTCTAGATATCAAATAATTTTTTTAAACTCACTAAGTGAGCTACTTCTTTAAAAAGCTTATGTTAAAAAATCCTTCTGGATTGTACATAATTATCCTTCAACTTATATCTTTTGTATATTTAGGTTTCTCTGTATAGTGCCTTCTTGATCGAGAGCACGCATGCACGTGAGATATCGAACTATGTTTTAGATGCATGAGAAAGGCATGCAGTGAGAAAAATAGTGACTTCCCTTAGATATCTGTGTGCAATTTTAATGACAAAAGTTGCACATTTTCATTGTATGTCATGTACAACTTCATGCCTATCTTTTTTCCAGCTCATAAATGCTACTGATTTGCATCTTCTGGGCCACTACAATATCCCCATAGACCTCTCTTAGAAGAAACACAGCTTCCGTCAAAACAGTCTTTAAAAATATTTACCTAGCTGTAATAAACAACACTCCTTAAATCTGCTGTACATAAAATTGTAACCTCTTGAGGGGCAACACCAGTTTTATTTTTACTCATTAGGCTCTGCATCTTTGCCAACATTAGTAAATGATGTGGTCAATCTAGCTCGTGAAAATAAGGCTCTTTTTTTTTTTTAATTTGAGAAGATGATCTATATTCCTTTCCCTGGTGCTTCAGATAGATAAAAATATCATCTTTTCAAAAACTCTTCCCTTGGCACTGTGAATGAGGATCTATAGTTAAGTAAACAGAAGTGCACCAGATCAAATTATATTGCCTTGAGCAAATAATAGCAATTTTAGCTCCATGGCACTGACCAGGTTGTTCAATACATTTATTAATATGTGTCCTTTAAAGTAGGAATTCAAATAGCAGAGTGAAAATTTTGTCTGGAGTGGGGAATGGATTACTGCTCTACCAGGACTGAGGACAACTCGGAAGCTTGCACAACGTAGCTGTGGGGGGGAGATGGCCACGAGCCTAAATGAGTCCACTAACAGCATTGATTGTCTTCGGGAAGTCGATGTGCTGACTGATTCACTCCATAAAAGCAAAAGAAACCTGAAATATCGAGAGGATTCTTAACAGGAATTAAGCACAAAAATAATAGAAATAACCATACATAAACAATTCCTGGGGTTCTACTTTACATAAGTATGTGCTAGTGTAGTTATGGGTATCTGAAAACTCCTTCATCTTTCTCATCACCCAGAAAAATATTTCTTTGTATTTTTGCTCTGTGTATTTATTTTCCCTACCCATTTATTTTTTTGCTCATTTTTCTTCTGTCTCATTTTCTTTCTTCTCTTTCTCTGCCACACTTTGTCTTTACTATCTTGCCTTTTTTACTTTCTTTTCTAGTTCCCTCTCTGTACATCCTCCTTCTTGTTCTTTCTCCTCTTATGCCAATCATTGTCTAAATACTGAACAGAGAAAATAAATGATGTGCAGTTGAGCTGACTTAACCTTATAGCTGGATTCACTCTTTCACAAAGCAGCCTTCCCCATTTAATACCTGCAAAATAGTCTCTACATCTGCCCTATCATTGCATGCTTCCCATAGCTAATCTGCATTCTTATCCTATTTCTCATCAGCTTAGAACCCTTAATTTCAGCCATATCACTTATCCATCCATCCATCCATCCATCCATCCATCCATCCATCCATCTATCCAAGTACCCAATGATGAATATATCGTGTCTTTCTGCCTGTAAAGGAAAGTAAAATCCTCTTAATGTAGCAAATGTACCTATCCTTCTCTGGTCCATCTTTTATCTATACCTTTCCATGCAGTGTGGTGACTTTCCTTCTACATGTCCATTTCTTATTCGTTCTTTGAGTTAGCTTGCTGTACTTTCTCCTCTGAATACTTTGCTGACCCTTTGCTCACTGTGGAAGAGTTTGCTGCTTCTTTGCTCTTGAAGCTATTTAAAAAATAAAGTTTCTTGTAACACCTACTCTTGCCCTCAGTGTAATGTAGTTATTTTATTTTCATTTTTTGAAAAATATGTGTTTTTAAAGATTTTATTCATTTATTCATGAGAGACACAGAGAGAGAGAGACAGAGAGACAGAGAGAGAGAGAGACAGAGACACAGGCAGAGAAAGAAGCAGGCTCCATGCAGGAAGCCTGATGTGCGACTCCATCCCAGGACTCCAGGATCACACCCTGGGTGGAAGGCAGGCACCAAACCACTGAGCCACCCAGGGATCCCAAAAAATATTTTTTATCATAAAAGAAATATATGCTTCTTTATCACCTTGGAAACATGCAGAAAAGTTGGATAAAGGAAAAGACTATTCATAATTCTACTGTCCTGTACTACAACGCTGTGGTCATCAAGACAGTATGGTACTGGCACAAAAACAGGCACATAGATCAGTGGAACAGAATAGAGAATCCAGAAGTGGACCCTCAACTTTATGGTCAACTAATATTCGACAAAGGAGGAAAGACTATCCACTGGAAAAAAGACAGTCTCTTCAATACATGGTGATGGGAAAATTGGACATCCACATGCAGAAGAATGAAACTAGACCACTCTCTTGCACCATACACAAAGATAAACTCAAAATGGATGAAAGATCTAAATGTGAGACAAGATTCCATCAAAATCCTAGAGGAGAACACAGGCAACACCCTTTTTGAACTTGGCCACAGTAACTTCTTGCAAGATTCATCCATGAAGGCAAGAGAAACAAAAGCAAAAATGAACTATTGGGACTTCATTAAGATAAGAAGCTTTTGCACAGCAAAAGAAACAGTCAGCAAAACTAAAAGACAACCTACAGAATGGGAGAAGATATTTGCATATGATGTATCAGATAAAGGGCTAGTTTCCAAGATCTATAAAGAACTTCTTAAACTCAACACCAAAGAAACAAACAATCCAATCATGAAATGGGCAAAAGACATGAACAGAAATCTCACAGAGGAAGACATAGACATGGCCAACACGCACATGAGAGAATGCTCCGCATCACTTGCCATCAGGGAAATACAAATCAAAACCACAATGAGATCCCACCTCACACCAGTGAGAATGGAGAAAAATAACAAGACAGGAAACAACAAATGCTGGAGAGGATGTGGACAAAGGGGAACCCTCTTACACTGTTGGTGGGAATGTGAACTGGTGCAGCCACTCTGGAAAACTGTGTGGAGGTTCCTCAAAGAGTTAAAAATAGACCTGCCCTACGACCCAGCAATTGCACTGTTGGGGATTTACCCCAAAGATACAGATGCAGTGAAACGCCCGGACACCTGCACCCCGATGTTTCTAGCAGCAATGTCCACAATAGCCAAACTGTGGAAGGAGCCTCGGTGTCCATCAAAAGATGAATGGATAAAGAAGATGTGGTTTATGTATACAATGGAATATTACTCAGCCATTAGAAACGACAAATACCCACCATTTGCTTCGACGTGGATGGAACTGGAGGGGATTATGCTGAGTGAAGTAAGTCAATCGGAGAAGGACAAACATTATATGGTCTCATTTATTTGGGGAATATAAAAATAGTGAAAGGGAATAAAGGGGAAAGGAGAAAAAATGAGTGGGAAATACCAGAAAGGGAGACAGAACATGAGACTCCTAATTCTGGGAAACGAACAAGGGGTGGTAGAAAGGGAGGTAGGTGGGCGGGGTATGGGGGTGACAGGGTGATGGGCACTGAGGGGGCACTTGATGGGATGAGTACTGGGTGTTATGCTATATGTTGGCAAATTGAACTCCAATAAAAAATAAATTAAAAAAAACATAATTCTACCATCCAAAGACAACTATTGTTAATATTTGGATATGTTTTCTTTTAAGATTTTTTTCTGTGCATAAATTTTATAATTTCTTGTATCTTTCTAAAGATAAAATCTTCTACCCTGGAGATTTCATAAATTTATTTTACATTTCTTTTTTTTTTGGTTTGTTTCTTATTTTTTAATTTTTAAATTTTGTAATATGTATGTATAATACATATATATATCATCCAAACTTTATAGAACTGAAATTTATTTTAGATCCAAGTTAATTACAAATTATAGTCTCAAAAGGGCTGAAAAATACCTCTAAAGCATATATTGACTTTTTTGTCATTGTTTGGACATTGTACCGCATTCCTCAAGTGGGCTGCTTGGAATCCTCACATAACCCTTCATGACGGATGTTTCGTGTCTATTTTATAGATGAGGTTCTCAAAACTCTAAGAATCTAATCACATCTCTAAGGTCAAGCAAGTTGTGGTGAAAGAATGGGGCTCAAATTTTGTCCTAATGCCAGTAGTTATGGTCTCTGGCTCACTAGGAAGCCTAAATGTAGAATTGGTCTTCTTTCCTTATTTCTTTTCAAAACTCTAGTTTTGATTCTTGCCTGATCTGTTTTCTGATTAACTTTAGAAAGATTTTGTTAAGGTTTAAAAAATATCATAGTATAATTCTGGTTGCATTTGTGTAATATGTATATATGAATTAATTTGAGAAAAACGGGAATTTTAGTATATGTTGTCTTCTATCCAGAAATATAGTTTGTCTTTTATGTAGCTCAACACATTTTTAAAATTATTTTCCTCATTTAGATATTTGGATCCTATATATTTCTCAATAAGGCCGTTAATTTTCTGTTGCTAGTGCAAATAATATCTTTTTCAATATATTCTCTAACTAGTTATTGATTATATATGGGAAGATATTGACTTTTAAAAATACTTTTGTATACATGCTGAAGTTTTAGGAATCAAGTATTGCATTGTTTGTAGCTTTCTCTTAAATGCTTTAGCAGAAAAAAGAGAAAAAAAATACAAACATACAGATGTCTGGGCAAAATGAGAGAAAAAGCAAATGTGGCAAAAATGTTAACAATTGAGGAATATTGGTTTAAAAAATGCGGGTGGTCATTATACTATTCTGACTTTGTAGATGTAAAATTTCCAAAATAAACGCTGAAAAATGATCTTATATTTGGTCACTTTATTATCTTGCTAATTCTAATATTTTTGTGTAGATTCTCTTATGTAGTGATGTCCTATTGTAAATTATCATAATTTTGTCTTATATTTTCTAATCGTAACATCTCTTATTTCTGCCTTATGTCTCCTTGAATTAGCCAAAATTTCAAGAATGATGTTAAATGAAAATAGCAGATACCATTTTTTTAAAAAGATTTTATTTATTTATTTGACAGAGAGAGATAGCAAGTAGGCAGAGTGGCAGGTAGAGAGAGAGGGAGAAGCAGGCTCCCCACTGAGCAGAGAGCCTGATGAAGGGCTCTGTCCTAGGACTCTGGGATCATGACCTGAGCCAAAGGCAGATGCTTAACTGACAGAGTCACCCAGGCACCCTACAGATGACATTTTGATGTTGTACTTCTTATGTTTAATTGACAAGCCCTGAACTTAATTTCCCTTTTTGGCATAATATCAGTATCTTTCTATCAATCATTATTATTTTTAAATTTTGTTCAGGAACTTATTTTTCTGTTTTTTTTTTTATTCCCAGTGAGGTTTATTCCAGTATGACTGAGGAATTTTATCACGGTATTAAATAATACATTTTTTTCTAATATTACTAATATTTAATTTTCACTAGTGTCTTTCACCAGAAACTAGCAAATAGTCCCAGCAAACTGCCAGGGACATAGTAAATGCACAACACATATTTGTTAAGTAAACAAGAAGAGGCAAAGCAATGTAAGGAGAAAGGTTAAAATGAAGAAGGAGAGTGTCAAAAATAAACTGCATTTTTCACTTTTGATGCTGTCCTAGTTTGATTTAAGAGGGATTGGTTTGATTAGAATTCTGGATATTTCTATGATTCAATTACATTGACATTTGGAGTTGATATTTTCATTCTAATCCTGAGTATGAAAACAAAGATCTAGAGTTTCCCAGACCATTGGGAAAGGTTGCAGAGGAACCTTGATAATCCTGTGATCGTATGTTAATATATAGTGTGTTATGACTCTAAAAAGAAACTGTTCAGTTATGTAAAGAAACTCAATGTCATGTACTCTATATACTATCAGGGGTTCCCAGGGAGGCAACTTAAAACTAGAAAGCATCACCAACATGGAGATTAATATTGTTTATTTTAATCACAGTGATATGGGAATAATTATGTCTTCTATAAAAATATTTTCAAATGTCTTAAGATGTTTCATAATATCTTCTCAACAGTTTTTTACTTTCTTCATGAGAGACCATCTGGTAGCTGAGAGGCAGCATGGTTAATGAGAGAGAGCTTGAAATCTGAATTTGGAACTGGGCTGTGCCACTTACTACCTATGAGGCCTTAGGAAAATAGCTCTACTCCCCTGAGCTTCTAATTCTACTACTTTGTCATTTTTTGTGAGAGTTAAAAGCAATGTCACTTTGTAGACGCTGGCACATAGTAGCAGCTCAATACGTGTTGGTTTCCTACCTTCATTTTTCTTCATTTACAGCTTTTTTCCTTGGCATTAATGTTCATTTGCTCTGTTATGGACAATAAGGACATCATCGCAGTGGAAGAAAATGACAGCTAACGATTTTGCCTTTGTTTTACCTAACATGATAGTCTCCTAGCCATACAAACAGAGCCTATAAATAATGCCTCAAGGGTTATCCAATGGTTTTCAACAACTTGCTCATTGTAATATACTTAAAAAAACTGAGGTGGTACCTTTAACAATGACTATCCAAGCCAAATTACTTCTCTCCTTTTGAATATACTTTTTGTGGTATACTGTGTTGGAGACAAATTATAAAAAACCTTACCTTTGAGATACAAACCTAAATAAAAATTAAAATGAAGATAGTTTAGAAATGGAAAAATTGCATAGTTCCTGTAACATGCTTGATAAGGAGACCATGTTTTCAAATGTTGCAGAGGTAAGGAAGATCCCCTTTAATTATTTTTTTGAGACCGTTTAATTGTTATCAACCTTATTTCCATTTTCTGTTTAAGAGTCTATGGAAGAACAGCTTCAGACCACTCAGTGGTTGGTTATTCCCACCTATCCAGTAGCCTGAGCAGAGGGAGCTGTGGAGCAGACCTCAGTGGTTGGCTAAGTGGCACAGGCCTCAGTGTGGAAGTGTACAACTCCAGACCTGGCTGTGAGCTCAGGCTGAGCAGCCCTGAGCTCAGGAGCTGGAGCTGTCCATCCACCTTGCAATTCTTCCTTGTCACTGCTTTCAGCAGCAGCCTGTTTATCCTCTCCAATCTGTTGGAAGCAGGAGAGATTAGGCATGATCTCCAGCAGGAGCTCATAGGGTGGTGCCACGCATGCTCAAAACTTCCCCAGGCCTGCACCCACCACCTCAGAAGTGTGCTCCTTATGGTGGCATGGGTCGGCAAGGCCCACATAGCACAGAGAACAGTCTGTTCCCCGGGGGGATGGTAGGCAGGTTAAGGTAAGACACCTGTGTGCGAGGCTGGTGGTCAGCCCTGGGATCAGTAACCACAAGAAGACACCACTTCGGGATGGCTGCCCGGGCCCAGCTGATGAAGCTTCTGGGAGAGAAGCACCAGCAGTAGGAGTGGCTCCAGTAGCAGCAACCAACTTCAACAGCTCCTGGCCAGTATTCCTGGAGGAGAGGATACTGACATCTTAGTGGCCGCAGTGGCCCGATCTGCCAGCAGTCATTCATCCCAGGTCTCTTCAGACTGATAAGGTAATGCCATCACTTTGCCTCTGGTAGATGATGGTTCCATTTGGAGATTAAGCTTGGTGCCACCTAAGTGGTTTTCAGCTGGAAGGAATTTGGGAACATCCTTCTTCATTATTTGCAGGACATCACGGGCCCTTGATATTATAGTTCCCCTTTACGTTATGATGGAAACCCAGAGCAACATTGTATGGACTCTTCTGGGTGGTGCAGAAAGACTCCTTTATTTGGTCAAGCCTATTTTATCCATCTAAGAAAAAATGAGTAATTCTTTTAAAACTCATTTTTAAGGCAGGGCTTTGAAAGGGAATAAACAACATGTTAGTGATAAACTAATAGCTAAGATCTAATTTCACTTGAAATTATTTTTATTATGTGAAGAATTATATTTGTAGAATACAACCTATCCATTGAAACATTCCAGTTATTAAGCAGTGGAAAAAAATAACGCTGACATTATGTAGTATTTAGAGCTACCAGATGAAAGCTGATTCTTCTAGCAAACACATGCTTTGATAAGACTTGTGTGTCAACCGAGTAAAGCTTGATGGATGCAGGACAATGTATTATTGACCATAAAAGCTTTAAGATGTCGTAAATATTTTTTCTTAAAGATTTATTTATTTACTTGAGAGAGAGAGAGAGATAGACAGAGAGACAGAGAGCATGAGCAGGTGAGGGGCAGAAAGAGGGGCGACAAGCAGATTCTCTGCTTAGCAGGGAGCTCAGACACCGGGCTCCATTCCAGGCCCCTGAGATCATGACCTGAGCTGAAACCAAATTGGATGCTTAACCAACTCAGCCACCCAGGTGCCCCAAGGGCAGGGAATATTGTAAACATTTAGATACTGTGTTCCATCCATCCATTCATCCATCCATCCATTCATCCATGCAAACACCCATGCTTTTATATTTAAGAAACAAATTATCTAATAATAATTTTTATGTTTTTT
The DNA here is from genome assembly GCF_048164855.1 of Canis lupus baileyi. NCBI lineage: Eukaryota > Metazoa > Chordata > Mammalia > Carnivora > Canidae > Canis > Canis lupus. Next base: position 7,418,762 of record NC_132869.1, on the reverse strand, counting down.
TTACGATAATAAACTTGATTCTCCAGGCAAAGTTACATTTTTTTTTTCTACTGAGAAACATACATGAGTCACAGGGGAAGGGCCCTAACCAGTACTCTCTAAATATTGCATGGATAAATGGCTAGGCAGTAGAAATGAAGTAGATCTGATTCTGATTGTTAATTTGTATTACCTACTGATAGGTATTTTATCAATTTTTTTTAAGCAGGGGCTTGAACTCACAACCCTGAGCTAAGAGTTGGATATTTAACTGACTGAGCCACCCAGGTGCCCCAATAATAGCTATTTTTAAATGGTTTAATTCTAAAATTTGAAATGTGGTTTCCAATTCCATATAATTATTTGAACCCCTATAAGATGAATCTGCCTTGTGATAGTATATTTTGGAAGGAATTTTAGCATCTTATTGGTGATAGAGAGACACGTGGACTACACGATAGTATAGTCAGTAATATTTTTAGCTATTTGAACAATGTTCCCAGAGTTTTGATTAATGAACCAATATCAAACTGGAATGTCTCCAGTGACATGTCAAAAATGTCTGTCCTAGAAACTTCTTCCTCAAAGTTCATATGACTAATGTAAATGAAGATAGTCAGACACATCACTGTTTGTGGAAGTTGCAGAAATGTGAGAAATATATTAAAACATTGGACACACTGACTCAATATGGGATAAAATCAACACAATGAAGTTTAATACACACACAACACACACACACACACACACACACACACACACAGATCCACCCAAAATGTAAGATATGTATGTATGCAACCTTGCATTTTGGTTAACAGTATCAACTGAGGTATATTTATCAAGATTATTTCTTGTTTTACTTATTTATTCATAAGAGAGAGAGGCAGAGACAAGGGCAGAAGGAGAAGCAGGCTCCATGCAGGGAGCCTGATATGAGATTCGATCCCAGGACCCCGGGGTCACGCCTCGAGCCAAAGGCAGATGCTTAACCCCTGAGCCACTTAGATGCCCAGGGGGGAAAACTCTTATAAGTAGCTACACACACGGATGTATGCACACACACACACACACACACACACACACACACAAACACACAAAGGTGATAGTGGTAGTGGAGGCTGTCATGTTCATCTTACAATATTTAGAGAGCTATCATTTGAAAAAGGAAAGACATTTTCGTGTGTCTGGTTTTCAAAGGATTGCACTAGGACAAACACGATGGAAATTACTGAATGTAGATTTCCACTAAAGGTAAAATTTCTAAGATATTGGCTCACTTAGCTCTTTATTTCTGGAAATATTAAAAGAGCCTGAATGATCATGTATCAGAAATATTTTATAAGGGAAATTTATGTTGAGTGAAGGTTTTCATTAGATCTTTTATTTATTTAAAGCTCTGGAGTTCTTTTTAACTCCTAGGTTCTATAATTTAGTTATATTTTATCTTCTTTAATTCTTAATTATTTTTCCATGTTCTTCATATATCCTATTAAGAAGTGCATCTTTTCCTCTACTGCTTTATTTCAATATAGGCACTCATCTCTGGATCCAAGTAAATGTTCTCTTTATCTTCACAGCTAGAAACTTTTCAACATTATTGCCGTCTGGGTTTTAAACGTCCATTACAAACAATTATGAGATTTGGATGAACCTGATAAGATGGATGTTATCCAAAGACATCAAATATGATCTCCTTTCCACAAGATGGGGCAGGTGGTGTCTCAGAGGCTGGGTCTGGGCAATGATTTGGAATTTGGAGCCAAAGGAGGCGGAGACAATTAGCAGAGGCAAATCTTAGGGGTTTCCAAGGTCAGTACGCAGGGTAAACAGTGCGGGAACAGTTGCCAAAGCCAAATGGAACAAAACAAGGAGGGTAAACCAATTCTCAAAGCCAAGAGGGTAGAGAGCAAGAGCAGATGATTTCTGAAATGGCTTTGAGCAATGTAAGAAAGGCAAGAGCAGAGAAACTCTCCAATCTGGATTTTAGCTTATGTCATATCCACAGCCTCAGTGAGTGAGGCAGCGGCAGGGAGAGGCAGATGCCAGGGCTCTTACTAAATTGATATTATGAGACAACATTGATTTATTTAAAAATATTTAATGAACACCCCTTATGAGTAAATTACTTTGCTAAGTACAATAAAAAACAAAAAAGAAATAGGCATGGATCTTGTTCTCAAAGAGCTTACTTTCTAATGGGATGGAGAGATATAAATAGAAATACAATATGAATTGTAAAAATATATATCATACAGAAATTAATTGGTAGAAGGAAAATGGACTTATTTTTTGCCTTGTTAGATAAATATGTAAGGGAGCCAATATGAGAGGAAGAATGGAAATAATTCAAAAGAAAACATTTCCAAAACTTTCTATTACACCATTTTTTTAGCTTTCTCATTCAGTACAATTGTACCCTCAAATTGAATTTAATTTATGAAAACAAATACATGAAATAACTGTTGAAAAAGCTGCAGCGTTAGAAGGACATTACAAATCAAGCACTCTGTATGAAGTCACTGCAGAATGGTGTGGTTAAAGGAGTTGCCCAAGTCACACAATAGGTTTATTTGTTGAGTTCTGCTTCTCTAATGAATAGGTGTTCACAGGAAATGATTGTTCGTGTGAGTCCGTATTAACTAGTGTTCCACCACCTTGTTAGGCACCTTTGTAAACTCATTAAATTGCACGTGGATGAGTTTGCGAAATGTGTTGTTCAACACCTGAAAGCATTAGGACTGATAAACTTGTTACAATGCATGCACGAAAATTTATCCAAAATTATTATTTTTGAATATATTTAAATGACTTATTTATTTGAGAGAAAGAATGAGCGAGCGAGGAATGGGGAGGGGCAGAGGGAGAGAGAGAGAGAGGTTCCTAAGCAGACTCCGTGCTGAGCACAGAGCCTGAGGCGGGGCTCTATCTCATGACCCTGAAATCAAGACCTGAGACGAAAGCAAGAGTCAGACACTTAACCAACTGTGCCACTCCTGCACCTCTAGGACATGCTTTATTAAAAAATATTATACCTATCTAATCAAACACTGGTATGGATCATGCCAGCCATCTCCCTTCCACGGCCTTTAGAACTAGTGGCTAAAGGTTTTCTGTTATGACAAAATACTAGCTATACACAATGATACTGAAGCTTGCGTTCATCTATGATGTTGTCTACATTTCTTTTCAAGAGTCACTGAAAAAACCAAGAGTCACCAAGGACATTAAAAATGTAAAATATAGTCAACTGATAGATGCACAATTGTTTTTATTTTATAGTATTAATCCTATTTAAAACTTTCTTGTAATGAACTTAGAGAAAAACAGCACCATTTTGCTTGGGTTTCCATGAGAAATCTCAGACACAGAAAGGTCACAGTGCGTTAATGATAGAAATACCAAACCAAACCAAACCAAACCAACCAACCAAACAAAAAAAACCCCAAACACAGCTATGGATTAAGCACAATATTTTTTTTTCTTCTAGAAGTTCATTCTTTTCCAATAAGTATGGGATTTATAAAGTTCAATAAAAACATAAATTCTTTGTAGCCTTCATTTTAGTTAGCATAAAGAACTGTTTGCAGAGCCAGCAAGGTGTTAAAGGAAAATAGTATTAATATTATGGATATATCTGCCATGCAAAGTAATCTTGGGATTCAAGTTTTTCTATTTTCAGTAATTTTCTTAGACAACGCTTCAATATTCAAAAACATATGGTGTTTACAATTTTACCCACAGGCTATTTTTCCAAAATGACTTCACTGATGGGCAATCATAGGATTTTCAAAATAGATTTTCATTTCTTAATTTTATTTCCTCCCCTCTTTTTGGATTCTTAACTCTTTGCTATTATTACATTCACCAAGTAAGTTGATAAATTCATTATTTTGTGGGAGTGGTAAAATTACATGTTTTCTTTAACAACCTATGTAAAGCAGGAGTAAATTATGATTGTATTTATATGTATAAATACATAAACATATTTGTATATTTGTACAACTACTTGTTTTCATATCTATAGACAAATAGATCTCCTTCGTAAGTCTATAAATTGATGCTTATTCAAGGATATTGGACCAGTTTTACTTAGTGTGAAAAGTCTACTACATTTTAGCCATAACAACTACTCACAATAACAGAGAAGTTTAATTAATGCAGTAGATATATTTTCATGTACTTTGTGCAAGAAGACATGTATGCTATGATACTACTCTCAGAGTCCAGAGCATTCTAATCAGTCAACAGACATGGAGAGACTGCTGACATTGGGAAAGTAGTAATTTCTAGCTAAACTTTTGTGAGCATGTGCTATTTCTGGGATGCTTAAATTCATATTTATTAATTTTTATACCCTGCCAGCTCCACCAATTGAGCATTATTTGTGGACCTAAGCCATGTGGAAGCAAAGTCATTTGTCCAACATTATACAGATAAGAAAGCCTGGTTAGGACTTGAACCCAGTTCTACTGTCTCCAAAGAACCAAAATAAAGAGACTGGGAATGACAAACTTGTATGGCATACAGTGGTGATCCGTTAAGGTGGGATGTTGATTATTAGAGCACTGCCTTAGGCTATTGATGATTAGGGGGTTGGCAGATTGTGTTCGCTTGTATGCATGTAGTCTGTCCAAGTGCCAAGAAAGTGGAAGGGAGTTAATTGTAGTTGTTGCACTATTTCTGGATTCATTCAGCTCTAGGTTGGGACTCTGACACAATCATGGGCAAGTTACTGACCATCTTTCAGTTTAAAACTTTCTCATCAGTAAATTAAGCTTATTAATAGCACCTTGAGAGGCACCTGGGTGCCTCAGTAGGTTAAGCATCTGCCTTAGGCTCAGCTAATGAATCCCAGGGTCCTGGGATTGGGCCCCAGGTAAGACTTCCTGATGAGCAGGGAGTCTGGTTCTCCCTCTGTCCCTCTCTTCACTCATGTTCTCTCTCAAATAAATAAGTAAAATCTTTAAAACACATAGCACTTTGCAAGTATGCTTAGTGAGCTGTATTGAGACAATCCATGTGAAGTTCACTATAAAGATTGCTTAGTGTATATTAAGCACTCAATAGTGTGGTGTTAATTGTTATCATGAAATTTTAAAGTTATAATACTCATTCACGGCTTTATTACAACACAGGCATTATTATTTTTGAAGTAGGCTTCATGCTCAGCATGGAGCCCAACATGGAGCTTGAACTCACAACCCTGAAATCAAGACCTGAGCTGAGATCAAGAGTCCCATGCTTAACTGACTGAGCCACCCATAACACAGAATTTATTGGCTAAAATATTCCTGAATGGTTCAAGAGCCCACCAAATTAGCATAAAAGGTAATTATCATAAAAGATAAATGAATGTTCAGGGTTGGAATACCTTAAATGGTAGATGATAGAGCATAGTTTAAAATTTCCATTTTGTGCTCTATTCAAATGGTAGAAACAGTATGAATGTTGTAGTGCCTGCCTAGTGACCTGGCACAATAGAAAATTGCTTGATATTCTAAGGTGGTTGGAAGGAAATGAAAACCTAATGAAAATGTTCATTTGCAATACTGTTCCTTTTTCAAAGAAAGACTTGAGCTTCAGGTAGATGTAATAGCCTGTCCCATGTTTTGTAGGTGGCACAGCCACGAACCCCCTGAGGTCTGACCTGTCCCTATGCCACTGTCTTCTCCATGACTTCCTGAGTATAAGTGAACTCTTACATGCTCGCTGAAGGCGAGTTGGATCTCTCAACTGAGGATGGTTTCCAGATGAGTGCTTAGCCTGGTGGAGCTGCAAGTGCTGGTGAGTTAACCTCCCAGGATGGATCTGCAATCGCCGTGGGTTGAGAGTTAGTGGATAAATAGTCCAGCTCTACCACCTACAGTGATACAACTTTAAGGTGTGTTCCCAATCTCTCAGAGGTCCCTGGCCAAAAAGGAGCCTCATTTTTCCACAGTGGTAACCCCCACACCAACACACCTCTCTATTCATTTTTGTTCTTTCTCATTTTTCTCCTTCATTTCCCTCACGGTGCTTACTGGACTACCTGCACCCACATTCTTTTGAAGAACTCTAACTTAAGACCCACCCTCTACAACAGCTGCCCATGACATTGTGCTACTAGCAGCTGGGCATGCACAGGGTCCTTGCTCCACTGAGAAGGCTCCTTAGAACCATGGCGGATCCAGTCATTTTACTGCACATGGTGTGGAAATTCTGGAACGATGATCCCTGGGACCCACCCAATTCTAACACCATCATCTCAATTCTTAGGACTTGTCCTTGGTAACCAGAAAAGCCTGGGAGCTCATGGTGGAGGAGGTACAGGTCTTTGAAGTAGCACGTTGCATTTTTCTTGTGAGAAGTAAATTCCCTTTTTTTTTTTTCTTCATTAAACGACAGGTAGAATCCTTAAACTATTTCCTTAGATAAATCAGTTAAGATCTCTGGGCCTCATCTGAAAGGCTACATCAAGTCTTTAATAAAAAAAAAAAAAAAAAAAAACAAACTACGCCAGATGGGATTTCTTTTGGTTCCAAGATGTATGATTTTAAAATTCCTCAGGATATCCAATTTTAAAATTTTTAATATACTTTTTTGCATTTATTTTTTTTCTAATTTTAACATCAATCTGTGTTCATTGTAGAAAATTTGGGAATAAGAGGTGCTGTTGAAGTAGAAAACAAAACTAATATTTTTTCTTTCATTCTTCCATTCTATTTGTACAAATAGATATAAATCATTACATACACATAAACATACACATATATAACTATGTACTTAAAACATTAGGATCCTATTTATAAATAGTTTGTATCACTTGAAAAACTTGACATTGCCTCATTGTATTTTCCAGTATTAATCAATATTCTTCAAACCATCCTACCCCACAATTGATTTGATCCTTTTTCTACTTGTGGGCATTAACCCTGTTTCTTATGTGTCATTATTATACTAAAAAGCTGCAGAAGTCTTTGTTTTTCACTCTCTGATTTAGAATAAATTTCTAGACATAGGATTACTGGTTCCAGGGGTAGGAGCAACTTTGGTTCTCAATGTATTTTGCCTTTGAGAAAATCAGCATATTCCAACTAGAAGCATACGAGAGTCGAGTTATTTTTTATTTTTATTTTTTAAGATTTTATTTATTTATTCATGAGAGACACACAGAGGCAGAGATACAGGCAGAGGGAGAAGCAGGCTCCATGCAGGGAGCCTGATGTGGGACTCGATCCCAGGACCCCGGGATCACGACTTGAGCTGAAGGCAGATGCTCAACTGCTGAGCCACCCAGGCGTCTCAAGTAGAGTTCTTTAAAAAAATAATAATTTTAATAACATTGAAGAAAAATATTAAAAAGTGAACCCCATAGTTAACTGAGTTGTACAAGCTGTGCCCAGTATTTTCAAAAGCTGCGTATTCTAAAAAAGTCACTCTGAACACTGCTCAGAGCTTACTTCGCCTTTGCTGTTGATGTAAGCCACAATTTAAATGTAATGTTTTTTTCCTGGGGAGGACCCAATTAGGATACACATCATAAAAGCACTGTGGATGGTAGGTTTGCAGTGGACGGTTTCTTATTCACACATTTTTGTTCATTTTACGAGGAGGCTGAGCTGACGCTCCTTCTCTGTGCCACTGAAGGAGAACAGAAGAGGAATGGAAGCATGACCCTTGGCTTTTGGCAAAAAGGAAAAAAAAAAGAAACAACTAAGTGCAGTGCTAGCAGGTGGCTGAACGTAAACCACAATTGTGGAGTTAAAAAATTTTCCTTCACTCTATCGAAAAAAAACCGCTGATATCTCATTTGGATGTTTTCTTTTTTTATGGCAGTATTATGCAAGGAAAGTGGTACTTAAAAAGCCATAATCCATCGCTAAAGGCATTAGTTTCCTTTTACAGTTCAGGTGCAAATGCAATATACCATGAAAGACATGTTACACTCCTTAATGTTTCTTCTAATAAACAGGGTAGGAGAGTGGTCCACGTGAATTTTGAATCCCAGAAATTTTCAACTGGGAACTGCCATGAAGAGAGAGCTCTAAAACCACAGCAGGAACTCCAGACCCAGCTAACACAGTCCATTATAAAAGGAGATACTTTCCTACGTGAGAATAAACTTACTAAATGGGTCTCTCCTTTCAGTTAGGTCTTTAAGGAACAGTTTAAGTGCACGAAAACTAGTTTGTGGTATCAGAAAATGCTTGAACGTTTTAGCTGAGAAATTTGATAGCCACCTTCTCAGAGACACTCGGGGATTTTCAGCAATTGGGTTAGAACCTGTAGGCACACATCACGTGGTGAACTGTATTCTGCAGGCCCCAAGTACTACCCCATAAACCTCAGTATTTTGTTTCTCCACCCTTGTTCCCTCTGTCTTCTGTGTTTATGTATGTGGGAGAGGCCTGTTGAGTGTGGCTGATGTCTCCCAGCTGTGGCCTCTCCATTCACCCTAATTTCTTCCTCCATAGCTCATTTGGTCCCAAGCAGTGGTGAAATTGCTGACTGGTGAGTGTGTCCTGCCCACAGAAGCCATAGGCAAGACATGACCATAACCAAAAGAGCATGAAGGATGGAAAACACCATCTGGACCATGCAATTTAAACACCATAAACACCCTCTTTTTTTCAGTTAAGAAAAATCAGCCATGCAGCCTTTTGTTGCTTTCTGCTGTGGCCAAAACCACTTAGGTTGCAATCCGCCGTTAGTGAAAGAAATCCAAAGGGACTCCGGAAGATGCATTGCCCTGTTTTCAAGTTCTATGTGTAGCTTTTTTTGGCCTACATCTCTGTGGACCTCTCCTCTGCTCAGAGCTTAGGAAGTGCCTCCCAACTGTACATCTGTCATCGATCACCCTGAGAGGGCTCACCATGCTTCCTGGGAATTTGTGTTCTAGTTGTCGGAAGACAAGGAGAGTTTGTTTTCTGTTTTATACAAGCAGTAACCCAAGAATGAGCAGGGCATTTCGGAGAGTTTATGGTCACATGCATTTAGGAAAAAACAAAACAAAAGTACTCTTTTCTGATTTTTAACCAGATTTAGTTGTTCTTTGGCTTTTGCTCAGCAATGAAGATCCATAGTTATGTTATTGCATTTTGATAGTGGTATTTTTTTAAAGGTTATATTTATTTGAAAGAGAGAGAGGGAAGGAGAGTGTGAGCGGGGAGGGCCAGAGGGAGAGGGAGGAGGAATCTGAGGCAGACTCTGCACTGAGCACAGAGCCCCACTTGGGGGCTTGATCTCACGACTTGAGCCCCAAACCAAGTCGGTCGCTTAACCAACTGAGCCATTCAGGTGCCCCAATAGTGGTATTTTATAACAAACAGTGATCTGGTTGCTTTTATTTTCATTGATGATTGAAACTGAACTCTCTAGCCATGAGGGTAATTAAATAATGGTTTTCTCAATGATTTGGGTTCATTGCAAAAAGCATTCATCTCTGTTGAGGGGGGTAAGAGAAGTATTGCCAGACAGTAAAGATGATATTGGACTCAGGGTTAGAGATCCAGCTCTGTCACTAACCAGCTGTATGATGTGAAGAAAATCACCTAGCCTCTTTGACCTCAGTGTCCTTATCTGTGAAAAGAGAGTTGGAATCCTCTTCATTTCTGCAAACCCAAACTTCTTAAATCTTCAAAAGGCAGATCAAAGAAGAAAGAAAAAATAAGTAGCTGCTATTTGATGATGCCTCTGAAGTGCCAGCCACCTAGAAGAATACATAAAGTGCTCTACACACATTATTTGCTGTCATTAAATGGAGCAGGTGCTACTATCATGTATACTTATAAGTGATGAAATAGAGATTTAGAATATTTGAGGGATTATTTAATGTCACAAGAGGAGAGCTGGAATAAAAGCTCTAGTCTCTCCAGTACCAAAACTTGACTCTTCGTAATTGTTGAGCATTTATTATGAGCATAGCAGTTTCCATACATTATTCCATTTAATCTTCAGAATAACATTGTTAGGCTAATATCATCATTCCTATTATGTAGATGAAGGAACTGTAGCTTAAAAATTCAGAAACCTCCAAGAGTGACATAAAAGATGTGGAACAGGAGAGCCAGGATTTATTTCTTAGCAGCCACGATCTTTCTATGACCTCAGTTGAATGTTTAGATGTACTCAGTGTTATTGGATAATTAGATAGCATTTCGTTTACTTTTAAATTTTGGATTTGACTTTAGACTGGCACGTTCAAATTCATGAAGCCAAAGGTTAGGGAATGTCATGGAAAATGTTATTTATTCTCATAATCTTTGAACAAGGTAATAGAACAAGTTTAGGCTTAGCTCCGGACCTCAAATAAAACCTTGGACGACCTAAAGGACTGATGGGTGGCTGGTGGGGAAGATTGAAGTCACCAAGGTTGGATCCATGCTATTCACTTTTATAAGTCAGATAATTTAAGAGTTCAAAAGTTCTCTTTGGAAAAGATTGCATGCTATCTTGAAATCTGGAGAATATCACAAAACATCTGATCTCTTTTTTCCACGACATTTTTTTTATAAAGGCATGAATGGAAGTGGGTACCATATATTGGAACCTTATCAAATGATTGCTATCAAAAAGAGAGGCTGCAGTGTAGACATAAAGTGTTAGTATCAACTAGAACATGGCTACTTGGTCGATAAATGGAGTATCATTTATCTTGTATTTTGGATGGTATCCAATCCGAAACAGAATCATTTGGGGAGTGTGCCTCACCAGTTATATTGAATCAGAATCACTGGTGGATGTGCCCATGGCCCCTGGATTTCTGAAAAGCTCCCCTGTTGATATTGATATGCAACCAGGTTTGGGAACCACTGAGCGATGACGTTTGGCATCTGGCCTCTAAGCAGTCTCTTGCAGGGAGTCTCTGAAAAGAAGTAGGGATGCTATTTTCAGCTACATATCTAGAAGGATTTGATGTTTTAATGAAGGCTTAAAGAGAAGAGTCACCAGGAAATTCATTTAAATGCCACTTTTTAAGACCGAGGCCTGAATCACAGAAAAATCTCTGAAAATTTTGTGATTCTTTTTTTTGCCTTGCTCAAAAATATAATTCTTCTTCCATTTTTTTTCCTTTCAAGGGAATGGACACTAACAATTTAGACTGTGCTTTATATTTTCTGTGGTTGGAGGAGAATGGAAAACAAAGAAAACATTTTGCTTTTCATTCTGAAAGCATGATGCATTCCTTTTATGAAGAAACTTGGTTCAGAATGCACTGTAAGGAAAATTAAACATCAGTTTTCATGTATTCTCTTGAGAAATATGTTTTAGAAATGTGTGCACCATATATCAGAGTATTTTACTTCCTTTAAAGTCAGACCATATATTTTGATATGCTCTCAATTTAACAAAGTGCATCAGTTCTAAAGGGCAAACATTTTGGTATTATTAATTTGCTTTAGATTTATAATGTCTTTTTCCATTATGGATATGATTTAGGTCTTAATTTTTTTTCCATATTCTTCTCTTAGCAGCAATTAAATAGGTTTGCCATGAGGTTTTTGTTTTTTTGTTTTTGAGTTGATGAGAAGGGCAAGAATTATATTTGGGTCAGTGTGTGCAAAGAAGGAATAGGAATTCTCTGTGGATTATAAAAGAATGAGTAGATTTTTACAAAATGAAAGAAGAAACTAATATTGCAGATGTTCAGGATAAAATCAGTTTCTGGGAAGAATCTTAAATCAAAGATTGTAAGTTCTGTAAATTTTTAAAGTCATAGTATACTTCATTTAAAATAAAACCTTTTGTTTTTCTCTAGCCAGTTATGTATGGTTCAAGTAGTTTCTTATCAATTAAGTTAAGTCAGGTAAGGAAGTACTAATGGTAGGTCCAAGGAAAAAAATGTCCTTTTACCATTTTTCTGGTGAACAATTTGGTTTAGTTGATGTGTATGTTTCTAATAGCTGCATATTCCAAGATCAGTATCTAATTTATGTGTGAGAAACATACATTCTTTTTTTTTTAAGGCAAAGAGAAAATCAGAATGTTATGGGTCTATTCCATTGATTTCAGAAAAATAAACATACCGACAGCACAAAATGCTGCCAGAAGGATGAGGACTAATGACTGTGGGTCTGTTTGCTTTTAATCATTTAACTTCCATCAGGGAAAAGTCCACTGGAAGGAATATTAAAATTCAAACTGAAATTGTCATTTAGAATCAAGTTCTTGGGAAAGTAGGCAGGGTAGAGATTGACTATAAATGGTGAATAATGTAACATTGATTTAAGATTTAACTGTATTTTGTATGTTCCATGAGGCCCTTTGGATCAGAGCATTTCTTTGGAGAAATTGTACTTTGTTTCCAAGGCCTGTATCTGCCCACAATGGGTGCGTTGCATTGTGGTGATCACAGCCAGCCATTCACAAATGGCATCGCTGCAGGGTTCTGAGTCAAGAAAGGAGATGTTACTGTGCTTAGAGCGATTCTCTCCTGTATATTCCTGAGCAAAGTGACCCAAAGATAATGTTCACCTTTAACTCAGGCGAATTATGTCCCTTTACATTAAAGAGTTTCCTTTCCAGGAGTTTAATCAAAATACTTTTTGATATGAGTTCTCATGCAAGGCAATTGGCCTTGTTCTAGGGTCACATCCTCATCTAACCATAGCTAGCTTTTTGAAAATACTTGACCACCAGTCTGTAGAGAGAATTTTTCTAGGGAGTGTGTTAAGTCTAAGAAAATATTCATCCTGGCTACCAGGAAAGTCACTTGTTAATTTTTGCTCTATGATTGCAAATAATATTTTCACAGGAGGACAACATGGAAAAACAAATGGTATTGCCTAATGAATTCTGATTAATCTTATGATGGATTATTTACCTTCAGGATGAACATCGAATGAATAGAATTTGGAGTTACTTTAACGACCTGAGGAGCATTTGCTTCTGTGTTGTGATCTGGATGATCAGGTACCTTCTATTCCTTGCACATGCTTCAGCCACAAGTGAGCCATCAGCACTTCCTCCCTCGACTCACATCCCTTGGATATGTTCAAAGTCACTGATGAGCACACGATCAAAAAGCTAATATCTCAGTGAAATAAGCCAATAAATTTGTGGAATGGCAAAATCAACAAGGCCTTGGTGCACCAGGTTTTGGGTTGGATGTCTATTTTTGAGTCATTATGCACATAAGAATCTTCTGGACTGCAGTGATGGTAGTGGTTCTTAAAGTTTTCTGGGGATTGATGTTCCCAACAAAATCATGGAAGTTTCCCTTTTGCTAAAAATGTCATGCATGTGTAAATTCGAGCCATTACATTCTGGATACATGTAGGTAGAAATTTACATAACTCTCTATAGAGAGTTAAGTATGTATTGGAAAGAAGAAGAAAAAAAGAACCTTGATGTCATCTCTCCCTTAGAACCCTCCATGGAGGAATTCAGGCACTAACTTAGATCATAGAGCATCTTTAATGTCAGAGTCTCTGCTTCCTTATTTTATCATTCCAGTGTTGGTTCATTCCAAATGTTGTCTTCTTTTTTTTTTTCTACAAGGTAAGACCTAAATGGAGTTACTGTTTGTGTGTGTGTGTGTGTGTGTGTGTGTGTATGCTTTAGGAAGGGAATCATCATATACTACATATACTACTACACGTATAGTTATTAGTTGAATGACTCTGGAAAGTGGCTCTCAGACTTACGTGACTAAAAAAAGTTTAAAAAAAAAACATAATCACCACAGAAATAAAGATAGAACACTGAGATGGTTTGGGGCTTGTGAAAAATTTAGAAACTGATAAAGCATTAGGGAATCCTGCCTTTTTAATGGAAATAAAAATGAAGCAGATGGATAATATGTGGCTAAAGATTCAGGGTTATATTTTCCACTTTCAGCATTTTGGTTTCCTTATTTTTAGTGTAACAAACTGTTGTGGTTAAGGCTTGAGTGTTGGTATTAATGTTTAATGAAAGTTATATATTTTTCCCTTGAAATATATAATTTTAACAAACTTGCTGCATGCTTAGATGCCATCTTTTTACACCGAGGAGTCAATTTTTTTTTCCAACAGAATACATCTGCGATGATTATATGATGGGAAAATAGTTCACAGGAAAAGCGTTTTCCCTCAACAGGCCTTTCCTGAATAGTCCTTTTGCTTGTATAGCCTCTGCTCTGGCAGGAGTTTTTGTAGGAAGTAGACCACACTTCATTTGGCCTGTTCTTTTGCGCAAAGATGCACTTCTTGAGTGACTACCTACCTCTACCTGGTAAGAGAGAAACTATAAATAGTGACCTTATCTGAACTGATATTCATAATGATCACCTATGCACCTAAAAGAAAGTAGGTGCTAAATAAATCTTCCAGCCTGGTTCTGCACATGCTTGCTATGTATACACATCATAACCCTATGATATAACCCAAATAATAACAACCTGCCTTGTATTCATAACACCAATTGATTTGCTTAGAACTATAGTAAGGTCACAACAAATTAACTTGTTCTTTTGAGGTTTGTACATTCGGAAATGCTCTTCATATTTGCCTTACATTTTATGAAAGTATACCTTACTCTGCTCCTAAATGATCAGTTTCTCTTGTTCCTCCAAAGATTTTTTCCTTTTTTTTTTTTTTTTTCTTTAGAGAGGGAGAGAAAGAGAGTGTGTGCACGTGAACAGGGGGAGGGGCAGAAGGAGAGGGAGAACAAGAATCCCAAGCAGACTCTGCACCCAGGGCAGAGCCCGACTCGGGGCTCATCGCAACCCTGAGATCACGACCTGAGCCGAAATCAAGAGGTGGCCGCTCACCTGACTGAGCCACCCAAGCACCCCTCCAAAGCTGTTTTTGATTCCAAAATATTCGGAAATAAAGAATCAGGTTGAAAATTAAATAATTATGGTCACCTTATACAGAGTATTTGTTCTGAGGTGATGATGAAGCATGTAATTCTTCGAGGGCATGTGGCTTAAGAAAAAAAAATTACACCTCCTTTTGAAGAACAGATGGAAATCTCCAAACACATAACCAGTCTCAGGAGGTGTAGCAGGCAGAATGATAACCCCCCCCAAAAGGTCCATGTCCTAATCCTCACAGCCTGTGAATGTTATCTTACACTGTGAAGATGAGTTAAGATTGCAAATGGAATTACGTTTGTTAATCAGCTGACCTTAAAAGAGGGGGATTATATTAGATTGTCCAGGTGGGTCCAATGTAATCAAAAGGATCTTTAAGAGTGAAATAGGCAGAGAAGGAGACCAGAGTGATAAAACAGGAGAACAACCCACTATCACTGGCTTTGAAGATACAGGAAAAGGCCACAAGCCACATAAGGCAAGTGGCCTCCAGCAGCAAAAAAGGGCAAGGAAATGGATTCTCCCCTAAAGGAAATAAATTCTCCCCTACAATATCGAGAAAGGAATACAGCCCTGCTAACAGAGATTTTAGCCCCTTGGGACCCATTTTGGATTTCTGATCTACAGAACTGTAACATAATAAATTTGTGATGTTTTTTGTATTTTTGTAACTTATGGCAGTGGTCGAAAACAAATGGCAGCGGTAGAAAACAAATGCAGGAGGTGTCTCACCTTCCGATCTGGCTTTGCTAATTCATTTCTATCAGGTATGACATGAGTGGATTGTGATTCAGCTAAAGACAAAGGTACTAGTGTTCATCTTCAGCCCTCAATAACTAGCACATTCTTAGCACAAAGGCATTCAGAGTTGGTGAATACGTCCGTGAGATATATGCCTCATTCTTGGCTACATGCTCATAAGATAGAGCTGCATGTTCAATTCCTTAATAGATTTTGGAAACATGTTTAGTGGTTTTACTTACACTGAATGGTAAAACTAAATGAATTATATTTTTAAAAAATGTATTTTAATTTGAAACAATTTTGTCCAACTTTATCAACTTATGGTTGGCTAACTGGCAAGGAAAATAATCTGTTTCCAAGGCCAGCGAGTTCCCGTTTTTAGCTCTGTAAATATAATGAGGAAGCGAGGAAGGGAGTTAAGGAGAAAGAGAGAGTGCGGGGGAGAGAACGAGATAGATTGATTCTCAGAGGATTTGACAATTAATATCCTAACCCCAGTCAATCTTGGTGGAAAAAGACTCAATTATGCAGTACCAGTTGAAGAATAGTTTTGCTGTCAGAAAGCTTGTATTTGTTGTGATTGAATGTGATTCAGGTAACCCCAGTGGAATGGTAAAGTCAGATAAAGTTGAGATTTGACTGGGTTTGCATGACCAATAACCTTTCCAATTTAATAGAATAAATAGTGCCTCTATGTGTGCTTAACATATTGACATTATCTATACCAGAATGAATTATTTTTGAAGGAATGGAAGGATTTTCTGAAATCATGTTAAGGAAGACCTGTGACATAATAGCATTTGATCATCTGGATTCAAATATATCAAATGCAGGCTATAAAAACCTGCTAGGATTAGCCCAGGGTGCACGTAATGGTCCTGTCTTGCTGTTCTTATAGGATAATGATGTCCCAATGTACAGTTTATGAATGGAATCTAATATAATCTAATATAACTGCAAGATTGAAGAAAATCTAGGTTGTTTAGAATTTTTCTCAATTTTATGTCATTAGTTCATCATGTGTGCATAGATATATCTAAATATTTTTCTCATGCTAATTTCACTAGTAGATTAAGAATATCAGAGTTTTAAAACATTTACAAAATTGAAATAATTTATGAGCTTTTCAAAATCATGTTTGGGAAAATGTGTTGAGGCCATCAGCAATGGTGATTTGGAATGTGTTGGTATTTTAAAGTGGTTTTGAGCATTACAAACTACAAATTAAAGAAGGAAGATAAATGTGCCAACTATTTTAGCTTTTCCATAAGGCAAAAGATATACAGATATGGGCATGAACTATCTAGAAAGGATATAGTTGATGGGCACCTTAATATTTTGTGACTCATTGATTTCTTTGAAATTTTTATGAAATCTATGGTCCCTCTCCTTAGAAAAATGTACATTTATTTATTTATTTTTTTTTTTCTTAAATTTTTATTTATTTATGATAGTCACAGAGAGAGAGAGAGAGAGAGAGAGAGAGAGAGGCAGAGACACAGGCAGAGGGAGAAGCAGGCTCCATGCACCGGGAGCCCGATGTGGGATTCGATCCCGGGTCTCCGGGATCGCGCCCTGGGCCAAAGGCAGGCGCTAAACCGCTGCGCCACCCGGGGATCCCGAAAAATGTACATTTATACACACATGCACACACACATTTGTGTATTATGCACTTTCCCAGAAAATTTATATAGCTCTTAAAGCCCATTCATGAGCTTGCAAGGGTAAAATCTTGTTCTTCAAAACATGGTGGATTTCTTATCTGGACTACACTGATACAATCAACTTGAACTTTGGTTTCTTAGGAGATTTCAGGAATGTGGCACTTCCGTATTATAAAGAATGAATTATTTGGGGTGCACTGTAATTTAAAATTTTAGCCAGTTTAGGAGCTAATTTTAGATAGTTCTGGGTAATTGATTCTGCTCAAAGTCTAAGGTTTTTAAGAAAGCAGAAAGTTTTAGATGGAAAGTGAATTCTAGGACTCAGAGTAAAGAATTCAAGACAACACCAAAGATTATAAATGGAAGAGGATTCTAATTTCCCCAATCTGATTTATGAGTGAAAGTTGATGAAGGTTGGAAAGAACAAGAGTGGTCTTTACTGCTACCTCATCAAGGCCAGCAAGGTTGCATGTACAGGGGGTCTGCCTGGAGGTCCCAGAGGTCCTGAAGGAGGTCCTTAGAACCTTGGCACCAAAGTACTGGGCCACGAATTTAGAAAATGATTGGTCAAGGGACAGGGATGGAGGGTGTGGGGGTGGAGGATGACTAAGCAATAGGCATTGTGGCTGACTTCATCTTGAACCTTGATCTTTGGACTTAGGTGACATTCAGGCATCTTCTCTGATAGTGGGACAAAAGGCAGGCTGGGTTGACTTCACAAGTAGGAACAAGCCTGCAAATCTGCTAAAGGTAGAAAAGCAATGCTAATCTGGGTTCTTTTGGAAAATCACATGCATTTATGTGGTCTATATGTATCTAAATAAAGTCATCTATATTAGCAGGCAAATTCTAGCATGACCTAATGTTACTTACTCTGTGGAAGTCTTCTGGATCACTCCTCTTTCCCTATTTAAAAGTATTAGAAATGTGACTGAGAAAGATGAGTTCAAAACCCCAGTGGAATTTCTGATGACCTTTGATCACCTTCATCTTCGAAGATTTTTTTGTGATTTCCTGAAAGATTTCATCAAGGATACAGATTCTCAACTCCAAGGCTTTGTGGCTGTTCTTTGATCTTGTTCTGGCATCAACCCAAACGTGGAACTTTGCCTCATTCTTTATTTTGCATGCACATGCACACACACTCAAATATTCGCAAACATTCATCTTTGAAACAATGCTTTGTTTCAAAGTATAGAGCATAGAGCTGACTTTGCTGATGGTTTTAGGACATGAAGGTTAATATATTTCAGCAATTCAATTGAAAAGAAAATGTTCAAAAGGTGGTGTGGGCAACAAACGAGGGCTGAATCTAGGCTTTTCCCTCCATAAGCCAAGCCATAGATGGGGCATGGGGCTGTGTCTGCCCACAGGAAAGGTCACCTTTTAAAATTCCTGCAAAGACACCAGGCCATCCACTTCCCAACACTTTCCCTGAGCCTGGAGAGCACTAGACGCAGGCTGCATGGGTTTGAATCCTGTCCCTGCCACATACGAGCTGTGTGACAGTCGGCAAGTTATTTAATCTATCTGTATCTCATTTTCCTCTTTCATAAAATAGGAATAGTAAAAGATCTACCTACTTTATAGGGTCATTGTGAGGACTAAATGACACATAAGCATGTAAAGTGCTTAGAAACATTGTCTAGCACATAGTGCTCAATAAAGGCTAGTCATTGATATTCTCCTAAATATGTCATTTATGCCATAAATGACAATATTTTATTCATGTAATAAAATTTCTAGTAGTTTCATGTTACTGACAGCATAAAGTTCCAAACCACAATCTGACATTTAAAGTCTTCTCACCACAGTCCTTCAGCTGCATTTCTCTTTTCATTGACACATGATGAAGTCTCCATATTAGTCACATGGCTTGCCCATGAGCCCTGTCTTACTGCTCTCCCCCAACTCTAAGTCTCCTCTCATGTTGCTGGATACATCTACTAGTACAATTCACATAATACAGCCTCAAAAGACATTTGCCAAATGCATGTGAAGGTTAAAGAAAATATTTCCTTCCCCAGTGACAAATGAAAGAATAAAAGAAGGAAGAAGAGAGAAATACAAGTGTTCCTTAGCTGGTAGTCAACGGAAATTGAAATCAAAGGCCTTCAGTGGGACCTTCATTGCCTTTGAATACACTCTGCCCACTGTAATATGTCTACTTGTGAGCAAAACTACCCGGCAGATGCCTCTTCTGGTTCCCTTTTCCTAACGCTTCTCACCTAAATTAAGGGACTGGGATCTCTCCCAGAAATATCTGATTTTCAGTGAGGATTAAAGCCTAGAATAAGGTGCCTGGGTGGTTGAGTGTCTGCCCTTAGCTCAAGGTGTTCTGGGATCGCGTCCCGCATGGGATCCCTGTGAGAGGCCTGTTTCTCCCTCTGCCTGTGTCTCTGCCTCTCTCTCTGTCATGAATAAATAAGTAAATCTTTTTTTTTAAAGCCCAGAATAGATTAGGGTACACAGTGACAATTTAGACAATAGCAGGAGTGGAGTGTGTTAATTTTTTCCCCAATTTGCCTTCAAATATCACCCTTTGGGCAGTTGCTTCATTTGTGGGAACATGAGCATAGTTTGAGTGCTAATTAATAAAAGAAGAAAATGAAAAAGATAAAAGAGGAAGGGCATCCTGACCCCTAGTGTTTATTTTTCTGCTCGTGGTGGTTGTGCTACTACTTCAGACTATTTAATTGGCCCCTTTTCCATCCTTATGACCTAGTTCCTTCTGCTTTGTGACTGTCGCTTTGGTGTGTGAGAGGGGCTAAATGCCATTGATTTCCTTCTCTAATTTTGGTGATTATTTCTACACCCAGAGGGAAAAAAATCATCTGAGAAGCAATCCTAAAAGCTGCTGACAATCTGGCAAGGCACTCAAGAGAGCGGATGATGCTACGGAGAAGGTTTTCAGTGCCCATGGGTAAATGAAATGGTTGGCTTATCTGACCTTTTGCTTTTGAAGCTGGCATCCTGACAAAGCATCACAGAGCTAAGCAGAAGGGCTCCATGTTCTGACCGGGGGAGAACACTAAGCCGTGCCACCCCTTAAAAACACTGAACAGGCAGCCATAAAAAAGAATGAGATCTTGCCATTTGTGATGACATGGATGGACCTAGAGGGTGTTAGGCTAAGTGAAGTAAGACAGAGGAAGACAAATACCATATGATTTCATTTATATGTGGAATCTAAAAAAAGGAACAAACAACAACAACAACACCCCCAAACAAACAAAGCCAGAAATGGAATCATAAATACAGGGAACACACTGTTGGTTGCCAGAGGGGAGGGGTTTGGGGGACGGGTGAGGTAGGTAAAGGGGATTTAGAGCTACAAATTTCCAGTTATAAAATAGATAAGTCATGGGACAAAGGCAAAGGGCAAAGGGTCAGTAATGTTGCAATAACGTTGTAGAGTGACAGATGGTGACTACACTTATCATGGTGAGCATAGCATAATGTATAGAATTATTGAATCACTATGTTGTACACCTGAAATTAATGCAACGTATGTCAGGTATACTTCAATTAAAAAAAATCACTGTGCTGGAAGAAGCAGACCTATTTTCTATTCTGCTCAGTTAATAAGGCTTTTGACTGCGCCACATCTTAGTTTTTCATCTGTAAAGTGAAGGGTCACTCATTGAAATATTTATTGTGCACTCGGCATTGTCTTAAGTGCTGAGGCTAGGTCGGTGAACAAAACTGACAAGATTCTTGCTCTTAGGGTGTTGGGGTGGGGGTAGGCAAGGAATGGAGACAGTCAGCAGACCCATAAAATAATACAGAAGAAAAGCCCAGATACTGATTAACAGCTGTGGAGAGAAGAACACTGAGTGGGATGGCAGAGAGTGACTAGAGGTGGATCAAGGGAGGTCTCTTTGAGGAGACGGGCATTTAAGCTGTACTTGAATGATGAGAATGAGTCATGCCATAGGGCAGCAGTTCCCAGAGAGAAGGCACAGTTGGTACAAAAAAAGACTAGAAGGCAACAATTAGGTGAGTGTTTTTGAGGGCCTGGCAAAATGCCAGGGTGAGGAGACTGAGAGGAGATTGACAAGAGATGTGATTAAAGAGGTGGGCGGGGGGGCCATGGAAGACTTCAGTGGCACTGTGAGGGGTTTGGATTTATTCTCAACATCATGTAAACCCATCGAAGCAGCACGGTCCAGTAGAAATACAACACAAGCCACATATATAATTTTAATATGTTTAGTGGCCACGTTAAGAAAGCAAGAGAAATAGATAAATTAGATTCAGTAAGTGTTAATTGACAAAATATATAAAAATATTACCATTTCAATGCATCATCACAATTGAAATTATTGAGATATTTTACACTCTCTTTTTGAATTAAGTCTTTGAAATCAGTGTGTATTTTAAATTTATAGCACATTTCAGTTTGGATGCCAAATTTTCATGGGAAATAATTGATCTACATTAAGATTTCATAAAATTTACATTTGAGATGGTAGATTCACATACCCAATGTGTTTCAGACATACTTAAATGCTTTCCAATAATTAAATCCAGAATCAGTTTTCAAATTTAGAATAATCGAAATTAAATAAAATTTACAATTCAGTTCTTCAGTTCTTGAGTTGCACTTCACACACGTGCTCAATAAACACGTGTGACTAGTGGCTACCATATTGGACAGATCAGGGCTGGATTGTTCAAGCAGCAAATGACAGGATTGGGTTTGCTTTAAAAGGACCACTGGTTGCTATGTGAAGAACTGACTGTGGCAGAGAAAGTATAGGTGTTGGGAACTGATTACAGAGAGGTCAGCAAACATTTTCTGGTAAGGGTCAGGTAGTAAAAAGGGACCGGACAGTAAATATTTGGGGCTTTGTGGGCCATATGGTCTTTGTTATACATAATTCTGCTATCGTAAAACAAAAGCAGTCATAGGCAATACGTGAAAGAATGAGTGTGGCGGTGTTCCAATAAAACTTTATTGATGACACTGGAATTAGAATTTCATATAATTTTCACATGTCATGAAATACTATCCCATTGGTTTTTTTTTTAACAATCATTTAAAAATGTAAAAATGATTCTTAGCTTACAGGACATACAAAAAGAGGCAGCAAGTGGAATGGCGAGCTGAAATTTGCTAACTCCTGATTTGCTAAATCAGGAATGTTTGGTGGGAGCCCAAGTGGGATGTGATGGTGCTGGGGAGCTGAATATGTAGCAGTGGGAAGAATGTGATTCCTGTGGTAGAGCTGGCTAGACTTGCTGATAGTCTGGGTGTTGGGAGCCAGGAAAGGGAAGAGTCAAGAATGAAGGCATTAGGCTTCATTTTGAGTCTGACCAGATGGTTTCTAAAGTTCTCTTTAGGTCCAACAGTTTGTGATCTATGATTTTTAAGTGGAATCCACCTTTTGGCCAGAGTTTGGAATGAGACTCTTCCTCCTCCTTGAGTGGATACATTCCAGTATCTGGAAATTGTAAACCTGGGACTCTTCTCTGATAGAGGGGTGTTATATATTTTAGCTCTTCACTGACAGTGTCATTAAGCCATTTTGTACTTTTTAATTTTTATGTTGTGGAATTTCATGGATCTTAAGACAGACTTTTTGTACAAAGCATACTTTTGTACACATACCAGTGACAGGGTTCACTTCTGTACAGCTATGATCCTGTTTAAATGGATTACGCTTGCTTGTTTTAAAACAAGTTCTACGGGAATTCTAGATCATTTAGGTCCTTCCCTCCCCTCTTTTTGTTCTGTCCTATTGTAGTTATCTCCTGGGGAGCAAAGTTTTCGTGGATTAAAACAGCAATTGATTTTGTTTTTAGCTTTTATTTGAATGTATCCTTTCACCTCAGATATATTATGCATCTCCAAAGAACTCATAAATTATAGACTAAGCAAAAGTTAAAATTAGATCTGAGTGTGGTGTAATGCCCATAGGAAACTACTCGAAAAGGTTACAAGCTGTCAAAAAACAATTTGTATGGCTAAAAGCCTACACAGTTAGATGCTGTTAATGGAGTCTCCGCAATGATTATTTGGGCATTGGTTGCTTATTACGTCTCTGTGGCAACTAATCAGCGTATTTCTTTGGAAGCCAGAGACGGCCGGAATTTGTCACCTATAATACCAGAGAAGTGTGTGATAGAATGGGTTGTTCCACATCAAACAAACCGCACCTCTTCTCTCTCCAGATTTTAATAATTCCCCACCCCTCCCAAATTGTCATTGGTGCTGATTGCAAGAATAAAGACTAGTTACTTCAGTGAAAGGATCATAAAGTCAATCATGTGGATAAAATTACTGAGCCATCCAGCCAGCTGGTCTCTATTTGGCTCCACTTTGGTTCATTAGTTTATGGGGTGAATTCACTCCATATTTAAGGAAAGCAAAAACGGCATCAAAACTAGTTTGTAATTAATTGCAGCTTTTTAGAAAGGAATGCATTTGCAAATGAAGAATATGCAATGTCAGATCCTGATTTCTGATTATGTTATGCATCTGTCTAAAATGTAACTTTCTTTTGTTTTTATGTTAGTGCCGGGTATAGGTTAGACACTTTTTCAGACCCTTACCAGTATTATCTGTGTTTTAAGAGCTTCTCTTTGCCAACTTCAAAAACTTTAAAGTAGCAGATCATTGGTTGGCTGGAGCCTGTGCATCTCCAAACAATATAAGAATCATTTGGATGTCTGGCCATATAATCTGGTGTTGTCTCAATGTATTGTCATTCAGGTGATTAGATGGGCTTGTGCAACTGTAAGCTGATGTTGAAATGACTATCCATCACAAAAACATCATGGTTTCCATGCTTTGTTAGTGGCAAAATGGCTAATGTTAATTACTTGGGCATTTAATGGACCTAGAAATAACAAATACATGATTCTCTTGATTTGGAAACCTTTTACAAAAGGACATAAAAGCAGTCAAGCAACTCTGGAGCTTTGCCTTTACACATCTAACTCCTCATAAGAGCCAAAGTAAGGGCAAAGGACACAAATGCTTTTAAACAAAAGGAATCCAGTAGGACAAAGCACTAACAATGCTAACTCTCATAAACACAGAAAGGAAAAATCTGTTGAATCTCCATATGTCATAAATATGCCTCCCTATGTCAAAGACTGGAATTAGTTCTCAACAGAACACAACAAGCAAAGGCAAAACAGAACTTCAGTTGGCTACTTATGGTGGAAATAATCTGCCCCATAGTAAGTCAAGCCACTGACAAAAGCATTTCTTTGGAATTCATGGGTATTTAGGATGCAAGTCCTGTAGCTACAGAGTATGAGCTCAAAATGTGTTTGGGGAGATGTCCACGTATGCAAATCCCTACCAGATGCCATGAGACATAAGAGCCGAGAACTTGCCATGACATTTGGACAATTTTGGGACCATATCTCAACCTTCTAAGTCCTACACCACCTGAACTTGCAGAAATTATCCACAAATTGAAAGTTAAGGAAAAAGCAACATGTAAATGGACCACTAGGAAAATGAATTTGTTTCAAATGAGGGTGTTTCAAGACCCTTATTTGACATGGGGGGACTGTGACCCAGAGAAATGAAAATGGTAAAGGAACTTGCTCAAAATTACCTATTTACTTAGTCAGTTAGAGTAATTAGCAGAGTATTTTACAAAATGACTTTAATATGTGTTTTAAATAATCCTCCCCCAACCCCCCCCAAAATTTATGAGGTAAGTAGAGAAGGTATTATCTTTAAAACATTACAGGTAAAGGAGGTGAAATCCAGAGAATTAATTTGCCCAAGACCAAGACCATCTAGCTAGGAAGTTGTGATCCCTTCTAGCTAGTTCTTTTTGACTCTGTGAACTTTCCATTATTATAAATTGCCTCCAGATTTAAGTTCCTTTTTCTTCCCATGTAGTAGCCAGGCATAATGAAAAGCTAAAGCATGAGGAAAGAAAGGAACAAAGGAGTAGAATTAGCTTTGTGTCTAATTCCACCAATGATAGCTTTCTCAATTAGAGTAGATATGCTGAGTACTCCAGAGCACATTGGTGGAGGAGAAAAACCTACAGCTCTGGTAATGATACTTCATAGATGAGCCAGTCTTTGCATTCTTTGAACATGTTTTTCTTCTCTTAAGGTGTCTCAGTATTTCCCCCTCCAAGTCCCCTCAAAATTAATACAGCCTCAAATAAAGTAAAAATGAATTATTGCTTTCAAAAAATGACATAGGGCCCTAAGAAATGTATCCCGTCAGAAATGCAATTTTAATGGCCTAAGTTATATAAATGACACATAATAAAACATTATAATTACCTATTATTTACATGTGTGTTCTAAGAATTACTTAAAATTAATTGGGAGCTGGATTAACAATTTTAATCACTTTATGAAATATTCATGAGCATTCATAAAATCCACAAGGCATTTCTTTAATGAATTAATGATATTTAATATCTTTTCACAGAATTTAAGGGCAGAAAAACCTGATTTGATAATGCAGTGTTAAGGTTTTGAAGATACTGTCCGTCTCCCTGAAGAAATGGCTACTGCACACTATTCATAGCTGTCAGGTCCATCCATAGTTACACAAGTGATTCTTTTCTGCTTTTGATGATGAACCAGAGTCTCCCAGCCAAGTCTTATTAGATGTGACAAAAACAATGACAAGAATACCTTTGCAGATAGTTAGTAGTTATTGTTTCCAAAACATGCGTTCTGATGTCAGGGGCAGGAAATCACAGCCTGGTGCAGACTACTCTAAGCACTAAATGAAGAGACACCTGGAATCTCAGGGCAAGATTTGAAATTCATTCCCTCTATAATGGAAGGGAAAGGGAACCAAGAGGATGTGGTTGGGGTCAGTAATCTGCAGGACAACTCACCACGTGTATACAGTAGTGCTGAAGTATCTTCTTAAGTCTTTTTTTTTTTCAAGGTCATATTATTATTATTTTTTACTTGAGAGAGAGCGAGAGAGCATGAGAGAGCTTGGGCACAAGCAGTGGAGAGGGTCAGAGGAAGGGAGAAGCAGACTCCTTGCTAAGCAGGGAGCCCAACTGGGGGCTCCATTCCAGGGGCCTGGGATCATGACCTGAGCAGAAGGTGGATGCTTAACAGACTGAGCCACCCAGGCACCCCAGACTATCTTCTTAGGACTTAATTGTTTGTATTCTCCACCCACCACTACACCTTTCCTCAAATCCAGTGGGGAGGCACCAGCTATAATGGCAACTAAAGTAAGATAAATGAGATCATTAAATCTTAACTTGTTGTCAAGAAGTATTACTGACAAAAGGGGGGGATTATTTTTACCTTTTCCAGTTTTGTAACCTTGACATTTATTATATAACTATAGTTAACTATAGTTTTAGTAAGACTTCATACTTAGTCTATAAGTTGAGACCAAAATTTTACAGTTAATAAAACAACTTTTGTAATATTATGATTATATGAATCTTACTCATCGTAGAACCTCATAGTGGAAATGAGTGCACAGAAGAAAAACGATAATGAGCCCTGAGTCACGAAATCCCTGTAAGGGAAAGTAGTCTTAACAGAATACATGAGCGGATGGCAGATTCTCTGCTAGGGTTCTTTTGATTTTTTTTTTTTTTTTGGTGTCTTTTCATTTACACTCAGGTGCTAGTGTTCCCTTTACATTTCAGGGCATCAACTGACTTGTATTTTTTCATTTTCCTTGGGTATCCTTCTCAGTAAATGGTGTTTACGGAAGTGGCTTGGTTGGGTAAGTGCTAAGTTTTCTGACTTCCTGACAGTTTTTTCCTTTTGTTTTTATACATGAGGGGAAAATCAAGGGTCCAAGATGATTTCTTCCCCAGCCATTAGAGGAACAGCCCCATTGTTGGACACATTCCATGACAATTCAAATTATCATTCTTTTGTACTCATCTTGTTTTTGTTTTTAGTCTCCTTCAGTTCACAGAATTTGTTCTTTGTAAAAAATGATTTCCTTTATCCCTTTGCCCCTCTAACTCTCCAGCTCTTGCTAGATGGATGTTGGATATCCACATCTTTTAACATTTTACCAATCATTTTCATTTTTTTTTTCTTTTTGCTCTTTGTTCTAGGAAACTGTCCACTCCATCATCTTGATTACCATTTTGGTTATAGCACTCTCCTTTCTATTATTTAGTTTGTACACTAAAGTTTTCATTTGTCATTCATACCTCTTAATATCTCTTTACTGTCTATAATCATTTAGTGTCTTGTATTGCTCTGCTCTAATTGAGGCCTACTCTAATTTTATGGGTGGATTAGCTTCTTTAGTTTCTCTGAGGAAACTAGTTAGAATTTTTTAAAAGTCTTTTTCCGTTTGGAGGTTGGAGTTTGGAGTTTGTTCACTTTCATCCTTCTTTTTGATGCCATTGACTTTTTCTAAATGGCCACCGCACCCTGATTCTCAGTTCATATTTGGGAATGATAAATCAATTTAATTTATAGGGGTTAATCGAATTGAATTTACTCTGCAGTTATAAATGGTAGAGTATAAACACACTTTAGGACTGTGAATTGGTCATGTTTCTTTTAGTAAAATCCAGGAGGAAGTAGAATGGGAGGGCAGATGAAAGGCAGCACATCTAAAGGAGCAAATATATCTGACTCTAGTTCTAGGAATCTGAAATGTTTGTCCCTTTAGATGTGACTTGAAACTATAGCTGGAAGACTGCATATTATGAATGAGGAAATAGGCAGAAGGTTAAGTGACTGGTCAAAAACAGCAATTATGATTTTCTTTTTACATCAATGATTATATTTAGAAAGCAAGCACATTTTAAATTTCTTTGACTTTGCCTTGCATGTGGACTCATCTCTCTAGAAGGTGATACTGAGATGACAAAGTACCCTGGGATCTCTCAACTGGCTATTGATGTTTCTCAAATGGTTTCATTCATCTTCTCAGAATCCAGTCTCAGTTTTTTTTTTCTAATGTTAATCTCTGTCACATTCTCCATTGTTTTTGTAGAAAATGCATTTTCAAATAGAATTCAAGAGACATCAGTGTCTAGTCTAGACCACACCCGGAAATGGACAGACTGACCCATGATGACTGTTTTGCAATTTCTAAAACATAAAAATAAATTACCTAGGGCAAGTGGCCAAATTTTTCAAACGTATATTGCATCTTGTTGTGTGATTTCAGGTCTCACCTTTAGAAGCAGCAACTAAAAGAAGCATTTCATTTTAAGATGTTGTGAACATTTCTATTATCAGAGACAGCCAAGAAGAGAGAGAGAGACTCAGGCTTTGCGTATAGTACAGAGGGTGTAAACTGGAATCCTGGCTCAGTCAAGTGTTTTATTGTTTTATGTTATGTGCACTGATTTATTGTGCACAAATTTCTTAACCATTCCGAGCTTCAGTTTCCTTATCTGTAAAATGATTATCCAACAACACTTACCTGATAGGGTTGTTTAAAGATTAGAATATAGGAATTCATCAAATAGTAAACTATATTCCTAGAATATGCCATTGCACAGGCACAAACTGTTTATTGAATTTATTAGAAGATTAGACTTTAATCCTTTAATTGAAATATCTAACCAGCAGAGTTTTAGAAAATGGAATCACTCAGGAAGATAATGCAACCTATAAAATATATGTGCCATTCTGCAAAGTTTCTAAGTTTAATCATTATTCCTAAATTGGCACATGAAGACAAATGAAATACTATGAGTAATGTTTGAAATTCTTACTAATTTAACAGATTGTTAAATGGGATTTTCTTTCTGTCTTAGAGTCTTGGGTGGGACCCAACAGATGAGGAAATCAGTGATAAGGCTGCCCATTCTAAGGAAAGAGGCTAGACTCATCTGTGGAGGGCTAACCTTTCTCTTCTGGTCTGTAGAAGAGAATTCTATGGAGGGTTTTTTTGTTGTTTGTTTTTGAGAATTCTACAGAGTTTGAAGGAAGCAGGTGAGAATGTGCTTTGTTACAAAGCTCTATGATGGTGATACGATTCATAAAACACACAATTCACCAGTATAAAGTGCATAATTCAATGGCTTTTAATATACTCAGAATTGTGAAAATGTCAAAAGAATCCATTTAAAACCTTTTTAATTACCCCCAAACAAAACTCATCAGCCCCTAGTTATCACTCTTCTATCCTCACCTGCCCTTCCCAACCCCTCATCCTTAGCAACCACTAATCTAATTTCTGCTTCTATTGATTTGCCTGTCCTGGACATTTCATATTAACAGAATCATACAATTTGTGGTGTTCTGTGGGTGGTTTATTTCACTTAGCACAACATTTTAAGTTTCATCCATGTCAGAGCGTGTATCAGTACCTCATTTCTTATTATTGCCTAATACCATTCCACTGTATAGATACATTTTGCTTATCCATTCATTAGTTGATGGGCACTGAAGTTGGGGTTACTTTTGGCTATTAGGACTAATGCTGCCATAAACATTTATATACACATTTTTGTGTGTGTGCGTGCACATATGTTTTCGTTTCTCTGGATTACATACTCGGGAATGGAGTTGCTGGTGAGAATGGTAACTCTATGCTTAACCTTTTGAGGATGTGCCCGACTGCTTTCCAAAGTGGCTGAACTATGTTATCAACTCCCATCAGCGGAGAGTGAGGATTCCAATTCTTCCACACTCTTGCCAACACTAGTTATTATCTGTCCTTCTGATGATAGACATCCTAGTCGGTATGAAGTGGTATCTCATTGTGGTTTTGATTTGCATTTCCAAGATGGCTAATGATGTTGAGCATTTTACATGTGCTTATCATCCATGTATGTATCTCCTTTGGAGAACTATCTGTTCAGATCTCTTGTCCATCTCTTAATTGGTTGTCATTTCATAGTAAAATAAAGCTTGCAATGTTCCCAGTTTCACCCAGCCATGGAAGACAGCTCCAAATGAATGCTACACAAACACTGAAGGTGTCTGCCAGAAGGAAAGTCTGCTATGTCATTCCCCACCTAAGATCTTGTGATCTTCAGAAAGTTCCAGGTCCAGGGCTGCTGTTGAATTGGAGCAGAGACTGGAGAGAGAGCTGTGGTATGATGGTTTTTACTTTTAATATTCAGGAGGCATTGGAGTTTAACTTTCCTCTGGACCACCTGGATAGCTCTATTGTTGATGGCAATAGCCATTTTGAAAGGAATCTCCATGTGAGTGCTGCCTGCCAGGGTGCTGTGGTCTGAATCATTATGTTCCCCTCAAATTCATATGTTGAAATCCTAATGCCCAATGTGATGGCATTAGGAGGTTGGGCCTTTGGGAGGTGAATAGGTCATAGGACAGAGCCTTCTAAAAATAATCCTCTCATAAAAGAGGTCTAAGAAAGCTCCCTTAGCCTCTCCACCATGTGAGGACACAATGAGAAGTTGGGGGCCCAAAAGAGGACAGTCACCCAACTTATACTGAACTTGTACTTCCCAGCATCCAGAACTGTAAGAAATAAATTTCTGTTGTTTATGAGCCTGCTAGTCTATGGTATATTGTTAGAGCAGCCTGAATGGACTAAGACACAGGGGCAGGAGTTCCAGGAATAGAGCACCAAGTGAAAAAGCTGAGACAGAATCAGAAGTTATCGGCTCGAGCATGTGTTATGTATGCATTCGCAAGGCAGTACTCAGGTCCCAGTCGAGGGATCTCCAAAGACACCCCCCTACCCCAAGCCGTCCATGAGATAAAGAGTCTGAAGAGAAAGCCACAAGCACTGATCAAGAAAATCTTTGTCCTTAGCCCCCTACTCAGGCGGCTCTCTCCTGCCATTTCCCCATTTCTAGTACTCAAGTTGCAAGTGTGGTGTGTGTTGGGGCAGGGAGAAAGTTTTGAAATGATTCAAGTTTGATTTAGATTAGATCGGATATTTTTACACCTGAAAATAATACTGTTCTAATACCCCAAAGTGACCACAAAAGCCACAGGGAACTTTTTGAGATATTTTCCAAGAGAGTGGAAAGAACATCTAAGAGGGAATTTCTTAAAATAGTAGTAGAGAAATGGAAAGCTAATTCCTGATTGTACCCCATCAAAGCTAGCCTGTTCAATATAGACACGTGTGGACACACACATAGGTACCTACGTGTTCTCACAGTATTGCATTCTTTCCAGGTGGATCATTTATCTTTAAGCCCATTGGTCCATGTGTCATAGCAGATAGTGAAATGGAGTTGTATGGACTTTCCAGTCATAGAATGTAGGGTAATTAGGGAGCCAAGGAACAGAGCCCAGACTAGGACTATCATTTCATATTTAGATATGGTTTGGAACTCTCATCAGGACTGTTCATATTTCCAGTGACTCTAATAACTGACTGTTTAGTTCTCATTATGTGATTAAAGATCTTGCTTCTCCTGGGAGATCTCGGATCTCTTAGTAACAGTTGTTTTGATAAGTGAAAACACTCAGTAAACAAAGTGGCTCTTTGCAATAATAGGATATGCAGAAAACAATTTTCCAAATTCATATATTAAAATAAATGACACTTTAGTTGGAGAAAGCCAACTGTTTAGGTAGCAGCCTCCTAGATGCCAGAGTGGAGTGACAATATGGGTCAGTCCCTGAGAACCTGAACCCCTGCGTCCTGGTCATGTCAGGCCCAAGATCAAGAGAAAGCTCATGCGCTAAAAAGCTTGGCATAACATCTTAGAGACGCAGAGCACGGAGGCCCTTTACACAAACAGAACAAATCCTTTTCAGTGCTTTTAGACCTTAACAAACATGAGGTGATGTATAAAACGTCACTCCCCCCACCACACAGCCAGCCCCCGCCCCGCGAACCCCGGCACTCTTTTCAGCGTTTCTTAAATGTGCCCCATTGAACAATCTGTATTCATTGTAACAAATACAATCTCATTGAATTAGATTCTGAAGAGACTTTATAGTGAGAAAAAAAGAGGACTGATCCTGTGTTCTCTTTAGTTTAAACAAGGGACAGAGCACAGCAAATGAGAAATCTTGGGTGAGCTAAGTTCCCTGGAATGGGTAGGGAGGGAAGGAGAAGGGTGAGAATTGGATGGAACTTGAGTTGGGTGAGGAATCAATTTCTAGGTGTCCCAGGAATAGAGAAAGCAGTGTTGGTTCCTGTAAGTGCCTTCATTGTGTGAATGGTAGTTGTCCCCATGTATGTTTTCATTTTCCTATCATAATGTGATACATTTCCTTTTAATTTAAATTTCCTTGGATGGAAGGTAGGGTTTGGAGTCAGGATCATCAAAATTATAAAGTGGGAGAGGAAAAACATGCCAGTAGCTATTTGCAGATGTAATAAAGATTTGACTAATCTTCATATTTATCTTTCGTATTAGCTTACCAGCCATCACAGCCTGATAAAACCTGAACTACGGCCCAGCTGCACGCAATTCATGGTCTAGTATCATTGTGATTATCTATGTTCCTCTCATTACTCACCCATTGCTTCAGTTGTATCAGGAGTAAAAATAATAAGCCGTGAGCTTCCCTGCTGTTTAACCTAACAACAGATCATTCTCAATTCCAAGCCCAATGTCGACGATACAGAGCAAATTAGGATCACACAGACAGATTTCTCCTTCCTTCACCAGGCAGCTGACCTCTCTTGCCTCAAGCTGTCGACCCATGCAAATGGTACATTTAAGGTACTTGTCCTTGATTTTGGGGAGGTAAAAATCCCTAATAATTTAACAAGCAAAACACAGAGCTACCCTTGTAATGCGTCAGCACACAAATTAGCTAGACAAATAAAAGGATTAAAAACAATCTTGAAAATAGCACTTATCATCAGTCTCCCATTCAGAAATAATGAAGGAAGATGGCTTATACAGATTTAGTAATAAGACATGACATAAATGTAAATATAACATGTTACGACCTTTCTTTTGGTGAACAATAAGCATTTTGTTCATTCTTCAGAGCCTCTTTGTTTACAATGAGTGTGGTGATGAATTGAAGTTATGACATCAATTAAATTACAAGTTTATATTATTTTCAGACAAAATGCAGATATTTTAAGGCAGGTAGCAAAAATGATGAGTGACTATCTATTCCTGGTCTCTAAATGAGTTATCCATATTCAAAAAAAGAACATTAAAGATGCTCCACAAAGCCAGGATCATATATTACTTTTGCTCTGAACAAAGATAACATTTGTTGAATCCCATTAGCAATAAATCTTTTAGATTATTTTCACTTAAAATCTTATGATCCCGAAGGGAAGATGAGATAATCAGTAAATAGAACTCTGATATCTGTCAGAAATTTGCCTGAATTAGAGCCAAACTAACTTGACAGAGAGATTAAAAAAAAATTACCTTTAGTATTCTGCTGAATCTATATGAATTTTTCTTTAAACATACCACTAAAATGGAAACAAAAACAAAAACATGTTGTTCATATTTGAACAACCCGTGACGCGTAGTATATAATTACCAATAATATAGAGTAAATATCCTTGGGCAAAGGATACTCCTAGATTACAGAATACCTTTTGAAAATACTGAACTTTAATATGTTTTTAAAACTATGACATAATAAGGGACAAGAGTTTCATATTATGGATTTCTCCTTTTAGTGATTTCAACATTAGAGAAAAAATTAAAGTTCTTTTATAAATCCTCCTTTTTCTTAACTAACCCATAGATATAGCATTAGGAATTTAAAAAAAAGAAAAGATGAGAGAAAGTGAAGAGCATTCTGGAATACCATAGGTAATATACCCAGCAACACATGGTCATCCCTGACTTTTGGATGGAGCATTGCAGTGTCTAGCACTAAATGTGATTTGGTTATGGAGGCCCTATGGATTAAATACCTATTTCCTTGTGTAGGAGAGTTAGGATCTTTTCACTTTATTTACCTGAAGAAAGAGGTTCTCCAAAAAGCAGGACTACACCATGCAAAGGGATTTTTCTTGAGATGAGAGTTGCTTCCTTAAGATCTCTGCAGAACTCTCCTTGCTTTTCCATTTAAAGAGTGTGCTGCACATTAACTCAAACTGAAGAGTACCACGTTAACGTCTTAGGTGTCCTCACAAGTCATTCATTCGTAAGGTGGTAGGACATGGCAGCAGGAGTGCTGGTGGTGGCAATGTCCAAGGGAGGGCCTTGCCCCCAAACCAGCATGTAAGTTGAACCAGAAGAGAAAGCTGAGCATAAATCTACCTAAAATTGAAGCCAAAGTTTCAGAGCCACTAGCAGGAAAGGAAAGTTTTGGTTGGGGCTGTATCTAGAACTATCAAGTGAAAAATAGTGAAAAAATAAAATTTATGTTACAATAAAAAAATTCTCTAATTCTTAGAACTAGTGAAGAATTAGATTTTTGAATAATCATTCTAACATAATTTTGGGGTATCAAAGTCTTCCTATTTAATTTTCAGGTTATGCTGATAGAAAGGATCAATTTTGCAAAAATATTCTATGGCTTTATTAATTTTCAAACAGGTTTTCTAATCATTTGGTTTTCAATTTTGTTTTTTTTTTTTTGATCTTATCTTTTTCATCTTTTGTTTTCTCAATTGCTTCATCTTGATAGTGGTGATGGCTTGAGCAGGTTTCTAATATCACTTTAGTAAACTTTAGGAAATGCTGCACTTTGAAGATTTTCAATTTAACTTTTAGTTTGCATTCTATCTTCATAGGAAGTTATAGAGGATAGATTCTCAGCTGGATTAAAACCGATCAGGATGTTGATTCTCTGGATTTTTAATAGGTGTTATGTTAATTGCAGAGGGGACTTTGAGTTGGAACTAATGTTACAAATAGTTCAGTACTGAAAATTTTTGTGCTATGATAATTTTTGAAGTCCCATGGACAATTTCTTTTTTTTTTTTAAATAAATATTTATTTATTTATTAGAGAGAAAGAGAGTACATGGGGGAGGGGCAAGGTAGAAGGACAGAAAAACTTACACATACTCCCCTTTGAGTGTGGAGCCCAACACGGGGGCTCATTGATGGGCTCCATCTCATGATCCCTAGATCAGAACTGAGCTGAAACCAAGTCAGATGTTTAATCAACTGTGCCACCCAGGCGCCTCCTGGGGACAATTTCTTAACTGGTAAGAATCATGAAACGGATATTCAGATGGAGAATCAGACACCTGTGTCCACTTGACAATCTACTGGCGATCCAGAGAAAGCAATATAGGTGTTAGTAATAGTGAACCAGCTAATTTTGTTTGAAGTTGAACTATGTTATAAGCACTTAACATGTATGGATTTGTGCTTCAGAATTCCTACTGCTGTCTGTAAGAAGGAGGGGAAATTTGATTTCAGTTTACCTATTTTATACTTAAATTTTTTAGATTCCTTGACTGCCATCCATTACCCAGGAATATATGGACGCTGTCTGTCAGATACTGTGCTGGGCTCTGGAAATGCAAAGATGGATCATGTGTCTCTTTCCACAAGTAGCTCAGGACCCAGTAGGAGAACCATCTGGACATAAATACAGTAGAATGTAATTTAGAAAAATGACTAATGGTTGGAATACATTTATGATGTATCAGCTCTGGATGGTTTCCTTAGATAATTTCCTTGAATCCCAACAACTGAGTTGCTGAATCTAGACTCACACCCAGGTCTTCCTGAATCTAAAGCTGTGTTCTTTACCACTGTATCCCACTGCTACTTCACAGTAAGCACAAAGCAAAGGTTTACGTCCAGGTGTTGTCAGACATCGGAGAGGGGGCCCTTCACCTAATTTGGGTGTACATAGGAAAGCTTTCTTGAGGGTGTTGTTGTGTGAGCTAGAATGCTGAAAGAGAAGCCCACAGGGCCTTGGCGAGACTGGGCAAAATGGAGATGCAGTGGAGGGATGGGCTGGGTTCTGGAAATTACCCTTTGTTTTTTTCAGTATTATAAGCACAGTTATAGTATAGACCATTTTACACTACATTGCCTAGAATATAACAATGCAATTTCATTTACAATCGTGCTTAGTGTTCCTAACACCAGAAGATTCCAAATAAAATCTTATGTCTAATCATTTTCCCCATTTTTGTGCAAAAGATTTCAAAAGCCCGCAGCCTTAGGCAGTGTACTTAAGAGGGATTGTTACTCAACTGATCACCATGGCTTCTGATTCCTTCTACAACGTATATTTACCCAGAAATGTCACATGGGATTTTGCATTTATATAATGCTTTTTAGGGCTATGAAAACCCAATAAAATCAGTCGGCTTATTTAATGTTCAAAGTGTTTAATAAGCTTTTTTTTTTTTGAATGAATCATTTAAATGAGTTTTTTTCTTTTTTCATTAATTAACTCACCAGTGCACCAAATACGTATCAGATAAATGAGTTGATAGGGTCCCCAGTTTAGTTGAAGATGCAATACGGAAAGCACTAATTAGGCAGGCGAAGGCTCCAGATAATTAAATAGTGATTAATAGATTTTTGTGCTACCAAAATTAAAAGTAACTAATTGGTTGAAAAAATATTTAAAATTGTGTGCTTGGTACTTACATGTTGAACACGATTCTGAGGGATACTAAGATTTTGTTGGTTTTGTTAAGAGTGAAGGTTTTAGTTTTTTGCTAGTTTTTTTCCCCTTCTGATATCTTGTGTCAAAGTGTTCCTGTGTTAATAGTACAATATGATGGAAGTTTATGCAATTAAATACAGCAGGAGCGTTTATAGACCATTTATCATTGGATATGGGTCATATACTGTGAATTTCAGAAAATAAAAGGGAATTCTATTTGTAGCCCACTCTTGCCTGAGCTGACCTAATGAAATCTTTCTCACTCATAGAATTAACAGTGTATCCAGCTGAAAAGTATTTAGCATTCACTGTGCATACTAAGCGTGCAAAAGTAGAATAAAACCTTGCATACTTACAGGGGATTTTTGTTGCTTTTTCTTCAGCCCAAATTAGGCAGCTCTTGTTCATTTAGTGCATTTGAAAGGAGCTGAACTTTGAAAATTCTGAACTGTCACTCCCCATCATTTCGTTTGACAGCTGACACTTTGAGAGTGAAGAACACACAAATCATGTGAATCGAGTGAAATGCTGCTAATAAATGCTATTGTTTTTCCTGATGGAAAAGGAGCACCTGAAACAACTGTTTGCAGATCCAACGGGTTTGTTATGATGCAAAATGCATGTTTGACTGTCACCATTTTTGTTTACTACCTGCAGAGCATAAAATTGCTTAAAAAAAAAATTGCAGAAACATAAGGCCAGATTCATTAAGAAAGAACCGTGTTTTTCTCCTCCTCACCCACCTTTACACCCCACTGTCCCATTTTAATGTGATAAACATTGAGTCTTCATTAAGGCATGAACCTGATAAATAATGTATGGTTCTTGAGATAATTACGAGATTTCTGTATTTATGGAAAACAAGAACTCTGAAAACGTGTTCATCGGCTTATACTCTGCTTGCTAAATCAAAGAACTTGTGAGAACTGGTTCTGCCATTTTGGAATTTTCTGTAAGAGGGTCCACAATAGTTTTAGAGTCTTTATAATTTTGTTGTCTATCATTAAACTTGTGAGGCCAAAGTGTCTGTGGGTGAGTTTGAAGGACCCACCTTCTCGATACAGAAGATCTGTATGGCTTTCAGAGCTATTGACCTGACCAAACTATATAGAATGACACGTTACATTTTATCACAACCTTGATTAACGTTAGTTAATATCCTTCCAGCAAGAAGATTGTTCCCACATGGTTTAGCACATGCCTACTTATAGGGGAAGATAGAGGAATGACTAGAGAAGAAATGTGTTTTGTCTACCTCATAGTATATTATCATCCAAACACTTTTAGCTTGGAAATATTTTATAAATATTGCTATTAATCTTAATATCTTTGACTTTCTTAGTAACCTTAGTAAGATGTCTAACAGATTGAAGTTCGGCCTGACCCAAATAATGAACTGAAAAGGTTATGGTATGGGATGCGATGGTTAATTTTGTGTCTCGACTTGATGGGGTACCCAGATATTTGGTACCCAGACATTGGGTGTGTCTGTGAGGATGTTTTTGGATGAGATCAACATTTGAAGCAATAGACTGAGTGAAAGCACATTATCCTCCCTATCATGGGTGGGCCTCATCTAATCAGTTGAAGGCCTGGCTAGAGCAAGAAGTCTGACTTCCCTTAAGTAAGAGGAAACTCCTCCTGCCTGACTGCTTGAGTTGGGACATGGGTCTTTTTCGGCCTTTGGACTCGAACTGAAACATCAGCTCTTTTTTTGTGTCGCGGGCCTGCAGGCTTTTGGACTAGATCATATACCATCAGCTTTCTTGGTTCTCAGGTCTTTGAACTTGGGCTGGAACTACACCCTTGGCTCTCCTCTTCTTCGGCTTCTGATGACAGTTCTTGAGATTTCTCAGTCTCCATAATCATATTAGCCAATTCTTTATAATTAATCTCTTTCTACATATGTACATCCTGTTGGTTCTGCTTCTCTGGAGAACTATGATTAATTCATGTGGCCAAAATTATGAAAAAAATATAGTAGTGTGAATAGTTCAGGAGTGGCTCATATTTCTTTTTACATAATGACTTTTAGTTTTCAATGCAAACAATAGGAAAAGGAAATTATTTTCAATATTGTTTCTTACTGATGAATTGACGGAGATAACTCACTTAACTGTCTAGACAGGAAACATACACGCATACATATGAAAGCATTAAAAAGCTCATTACCACATGGCCTTGAACAATGTTAATATCTTATGCACATATTTATGTCATATGTATACAAAGTTCAGTTGGTTGCGAAAGCGCTCAATGGAGAATCCAGTAAATCATCCCTACAGGTATTCTACATATAATTTTCTAGTGCCTCAGTGTGGCATTAAACCTGAAAATTCTTTGGACTTTTATGGAAAAGTGACCTTTACATTCAAATGAAGGTACATGCAGATAGTAAGTATGTAATCTCCATGGCTTTCAGAGGAAAGTAGGGAGAGTCTTAAAGCTCTTCTTGGAAAAGCCATGGCTCTGCTTTCTGGTTACATGGTTTCGACCTCTCCTCCAGGTTTCCCTTAAATTGTGTTCAGCGTTGAGTCACCATCTCTACTATTTCCTTACCTTCTCAAAACCAACAGATCAGAAGTCAATGGGTACTTTTTAAAATGCATGACTGTCCAAGGATGTGAGATTCCCAAGACAGCTGTGGCAAATAACCAGTCTTACAGATGGAAAATATCCAGAATGCTATTCCGTGGCCAGGATTTTACTGGAGTTGCCCCTTATGCCCACAAATAGGCAGTTTGCTTGGCTTGTGATTCCCTTCTGAAGGCACTTAGGAGGGGTGGAAGCCTAGAGTGAGCAGTTAAATTCCTCCATGTGAGAGTGCAAGTGAATTAAAGTTCCAGTGACACGAGTCTCAGAGGCAATTACAAAGGTTTTCAGTAGTTAAACCGAGGCAACTTGCAAAGAGCCCGATTCCTTTGCTGACTTGATCTTTAAATCAATATGTTTCCACGGACATTATATATGATAGCATATGGAGGCTGGGAAACAAGGAACCGAGGCCTCGGAACAGTTTTAAAAGGGGAGAAAGCGAGTCTTTATATGAGGCTTCATTTTCAAGAATTATCTAGGGCAAAAGTTTTTTAAAATCTTAAATTACCTGTCACTCTCTGGCAGGGAACAGTTCCAGAGACTTGGCTTGGCTCTTACATAGTCACGCCACATAATGCCAGACACCCCTGAAAGGGTACTTTGAAAGATATATTGCAAATTGTTATGCAATTCCCCACTCCTCTGGCCAGGAGAATTAAGAATTTGGGAGGGTTTTTTTTTTTTTTTTAATTTTTATGTGGGGTAGGGGAAGGAGGGTAAAGAATTGACATGGAAATTTATTTTTAAAGACACTAAAACCTGGGCAGATTTTACTGCATAGCCACAGGATACTGGCTAAAATAATTTGAAAAAAGGCAATGGAGAGACTGAACTAATGGTAACAGAGAATAGGTTCTGAAAAAGCCCTCTCAGTACAATTTAAATGAAGGAGGACCTCACTGGTCTCAGATATTTTCTAATTTT
Source organism: Canis lupus baileyi (assembly GCF_048164855.1). NCBI lineage: Eukaryota > Metazoa > Chordata > Mammalia > Carnivora > Canidae > Canis > Canis lupus. The sequence continues at coordinate 7,378,674 of NC_132869.1, read as the reverse complement.
GTTGGAAGGGCTGAGGAGCAAGGAGGTCAGATACAGCCATTGCTAAATGGGTGGCTGGGTGGCTGTTGTGACTCCTACATGGATCGTGCACAAAGGAAAACCAGTTAGTAGTGTCATCTGAGCTCTGACTGGGGGCAGGACACCCATTTTATGGATTGCAGTTGAGTTGATGTCTTCGTAAGTAAGTGGCCCAGGAACTTAAAAGCTTGGGCTTTGAAATGAGACATGCTGGAATTCAAATCCCAGCTCCGCAGGGTGCCCTAAAAAACTGACTAAATCCTTTTGGCTCCATTTCTTCAGCTGCTAAGTGAGTATTAGGATAGTTACCCACCTCACACTGAATGAGATTTTGGTAGAACCTGCTCAGCAGAGGTCTTGGCCTTAGCAGATGCACAGTACAGGTTAGCTAATTTGTTACATGTGGAAACTAAGAAATGGAAGCGATATGATCGGGGTAAACATAATACAGAATATTTAGAGAAAAGCAGTCCTGAAAATTTAGAATTGGCTTCATGCAACTGAGACACTCTACTGCTGGTACATGGAGTTAAAAAAAAAATCACCTTTATTTTTATCAACAAGACTGCAGGGGGCCACATTCTAAATGCTTCCCAACAGTGGCAGCTGAAATATTACCATACAAAATATGGATAAATTAAACTATTGAGTATTCTTGGACAAGAGTGACTCACTGAGTGTTCCTCTAATGTGAGCATGTATTGCACTCTTTATAAACTTATTTTTTTTCTCTTTATAAACTTAAACGGAACTGATAACATGACTTGAAAATAAGACATTGTGAAGACTCATTCTCAAGTGACTTTAGGTGGTGTGATTGAACCTTTTGTCAGTGAAAGAACAATACAGATGTTATTTCTCTCTTTCATTCACAAAGCCTAACGGGGGGAAAACACCCAAGTATCAGAAACATATGGTTTCAAAATTCTGAATCTACAACATTGATGGAGTTTTATGTAAAGAGATAAAAATCTGTGCAAGGACTGTCATAAGCTGTTTGGGTGAACAAAGCCACTGTTGCTAAACCACTGTTGCTATTCTTAAATTGGTTGCAATGAGAACCACCTGTAAGCCAGACAGGTTTGGGGATGGTGAAAATTATCAAGGGATCCAGGTCAAAATAATGTAAATGAGATGGGTAGAGAGAAGTTGATCAGTATCAATGAGTCACAGTATGATGAAAACCTCAAGGAGGAAGAATGCAGAAAACAGGTGTGACTTCTTTCAGAAGCGAGGCAGGAGTATGTTTCTGAGGGATGGGAGTATTAGTGGCAATTTGGGAAATTGGGGTTCCTGGATCCATTCACTTTTCATATTGTTTACCCTAATCATGCTAGTCATAAAGTGGTCAGGCGACTCCACAGCTTCAGAAAACATACAGTATTGAGAAACAGAGTAGCCAAATTTGGAGGTGAAGAACTTTCTGGAACAGATACTTGGCAGTCTCTATTACTGTCTTGTTGGAGCAGGACAAGTTGGGTGTGTGTGTGTGATACAAATCTGTCAGCTGTTTTATACTTGCCTAGGTGAATTCTCAAACTTTATCTCATTTGACCCACATGTGATAGGCATGGTGAAAGAGGTCTAGATAGCAAAAAACTTTCATGAGCGATGTTGTTCTAGATGAATTTGATGAGGCAGAGTGAAAATAAAGTAGAGATTAAATGAATTAAATTGAATCCCTTCTGAGCATCAGATTCTTAAAGCATATGGCCTCATTCTTGGCAGGCTCACATTAATACATTTTCTAGATATTTATTAAATGGTTGAAGCACCGTGGCTATATATATGGTGGCAGCGGTAGTGGAGTGTAAGCTGAGAAGACTTCTAACCAAAGAGTTTTAGAGTAGAGAGGAAAAATGCATGTTACTCATTACCTTAAAACAAGCAAAACAAAATACTGTACTGGTTGGATGGAGAGGGAAGGATCAAGCACATGAGGTCTATAAACAATGGTCTAATTCTGCCCCTTGGTAGCTGGATACCATCAGGCAAGTTGTTTTATGTCTTAGAACCTCAGTCTCCACCCTTGTAAAGGAGAACCTATAAAATGTCTAAAGCACTTATCATAATACCTGGCATTAACTGCATACTCAAAAATGGTAATTATGATTATTAATCATTATAAGCTATGTGCTATGATTAGGGGCATTACAGAAGACTTGATGGGATTTTTTTTATCTGATTTCTGAAAGACTTAGATTTTAACTGTAGTGTGGATAGTTCATTAAAATGAAGTGCAACAAATGAAAAAAAATCTTGGACTTTGATGTTTAAAGACTTAGTTCGTTTTCCTATTTTTTGATCAATTTTTATTGGCTTTCTATTATATGCCAGGTACTGGGTAAGTCACTTAACCTGTGTGAGTCTGTTTCTGGATCAGAAAGTTGAAATAAGGAGCATATGTATTTCTCACGGTTGCTGCTGTGAGGAAGAAATGTAACAATGTTGAGGAAAGCACGGTTGTGATCTGAAAATTGTTTTTGCTATTATGATTATTACTTCAAGATGGACAGAAAGGACAGGAAAGGGCTGAGAGGCCAGAATGAATTAAAGACATGGAAGTGTAACAGCACACATAATGTTCAGGAACTGTCCAAAAGGTAGCTATCACAAGAAGGTGCAGGTATAAAGGGAAGGACTTTGATGGACTTTATGGAGGGCCTGAGTGCTGGGACTCAAGGTTTGGTCTTTATTTTGTGCCCAATGGAGAATCGATGAAGGTTTTGAAGGGTAGTACATGTTCTGGAAACACGATCCTATGCCCTATATTACAATGGTCTGGGAAAGTGCCCATTGGTACATTATTAGTGAAGAAATCATAAAATAGTTTTATCCTTAAGCACTGGTCCTCATCTTTTTTCCCTTCCCTTTCCCTGGCTCTTGTCTATGGCATTCTTTGACTATCCTCTGTTAATTCTCAGCCTGAGGTATACATATTAATCTTCTATGGAAATTCAGAAATGTACTAATGCCAAAGCTCTGCTCCACATGATTGAATTAGCATCTGGACGGTAGGACCCAGGCTATGCATTTGAAAAGTCATTACAGGTAAGTCTGATGTCCAGAAAGGATTGAAAGCTTTCTTTTGAACTTTTTCTCTACTCAATAGCTCCTTATGACTTATCGAGGAAGGTCTTGAAGTTGCACGAAATATCCATATGGTACAGTGGTCTGTTGTTAAGACTGCAGTGGAAATAACAAAAAGAGAGGAGTCTTGCCACTTGGTCATGGCTCAGGGAAACCAACACCAGGTCACTAGGCAGGATGGGGCAAATAGAAACCACAACACGTATTGGTGCCCAGGTGATGGATCCTAGTTCAAAGGCAGGAGGGTGACTGGGGATTCAGTGAGGTAGCTGAGTAATTAGCAAGAGTCCAAGGATTTCTTCTCATGTTGTACAGTAAATGTGACTCAGCTACTTCCTCAGGTCCTGCTATTTCTCTGTGTGAATTTTAACCCCTGCTTTTACCAATGATTCACTGACTGTTCTGCACCCTCGATGGAAATTCCAGGGAGAGACAGTTGGATCGGTACAGTTACTTCCTTTGGATCATCTGCCTTGGGTCAGGTCCTTTTTCTTTGGTCAAGCCAGTTGTGATTGGGTGGCAGGGTCTCCTAGCATGTGATGTGTGGAAGAATTTCTGCAGAAGGGGCCTGGGCTTCCCAGAAGGGGGCAGTTGAGTAACAGTATTTATATAGTTCACCTTTAGTGAGTACCTGTGGCACAGGTCTAAGCGTTTTACATGTGTACCGACTAACTCAAGTTTCATAACTTACATAATTTACATTTTAAATTTATTTAAGAAATACACTTTATATAAATGTAAATTTATAAAAGCGTTTATAAATATCTGTAGCAAATAATCATACCAGACACTGTTCTAAGTACTGTATAATTATTGACTCATTTAATGAGAACTTATGAGGTAGTCACTCTTATGTTCTCATTTTACAGTCAGAAGCCTAGACTTAACACCTTTTCAGAGGCCCTATGGCTGAGAGTGGCAACATTGAGAGTCCAACCCTGGTATTCTGGGCACATGTTTACCTGTTGTGCTGCTTTTGGAATCTGTTTTTTTACATGGTGAGAACCCAAGGTACTAAAAGTATATTTGACCTATTATGCATCTTATGCTGATCTGTAGAGTGGTGTGAGTGGTGTGATGATGGAGAAGGAGGTAGGTACCTGCTTCTCAGTGAACTCAAGTCTTCTGAATCTGTATCTGGTGCTCTTTTCCACCATACCCCTTTCCCTTTAAAGTTCTATATTTCTGGTACTAGGTGCTCAATAAATATCTATTAAAGAAATGTGGTATGAATGAATGAATATATAAAGGAATGAGATTTCACAAAAATGAAGAACAATTGTTGGAGTTTGAAGGAAGATGGAAAGAATCTTTGGCTGGGTAGAAAATCATTAAGAATACCAATGTTAAGAAAGAATATGAACTTTGCCTCCTACTTTGAGAAACTCCAATGGGATCTGACAATGTTTTTAATGATTTTGCTTCCATCTTTTTAGTTTGTAGAATTTGACCCATTGGACATCCCAGAATTTAGGAAGTTGTTGCTGCTTTTCCAGCAAAACTGGTATGAGAGTCAGTCATCATTTAGTATTGTTGTGAGTCTTGAGCTGTAGCAACAAAAAGAACAAGAGGAGAAAAAGTAAAATCTGAACAATTTTGCCACCCTGGGCACATTGGCATTTGATGGGGTTTTTATTTTATTCATGCATTTTATTTTTTTAGGGAAAAAAGTAATGACCAAAAAGAAAACTCAGAGGCTCTTTTGGAACACGTTCTTCAAAGATATATTATGAAGAAAATATATTTTCAGTTACGTAGCACGGAAGTGGATAACGCGATCATTGAGAATGGGATGCATACACTGAAGAGGGAAACCAAGACCAGTGACAGCCCACTTCTGTGACCTCACTGTGGAGTGAGCAGCAGACAGAGGAAAGGCAGGAACAGCTGCACATGGGCAATAAACAAGCACAAGAGACTAAGTGGAAGCTTGATGCCAGATTAAACCTGTGTGTGAACCTTATCTGTTCCTTGCAGTTAAGGGGAGACACCACCATTCAAATAGACAAGCTATGTAAGGCAGGCTGTGTGCAAACCAGAAGCAGAGTTTCCAATCAGAAAAGGCTTTCATGTCCTCTCCTTTTAGGAACTTGGTTTAGACAGCTCTGTTACACGAAGTACGTTGGTTCTAATCAGTTAGAGAGGGAGAGCGTAAGACACGGTCACACGAAGTATTCTGACAATGTCACATGATGCTTGAAGATTATGCCCGAATTTTAAATGAGAGAAAGAGGACATTTCACCATCCAAGATCTGCTTCTGGTTGTTGTACATTTCTGGTGCAATCTTATGAATGCAATATATAGGGTACTAAGATACTCATGCAACAGGCTGCTGTTATAGAATTCCCTGATTCATTTATATTCTTATTCTCTTTCAATAAATCAAATTTTACTTTTAATTCTGTGAAACAGTGTCATTTTGATTCATGTACACATGTTTCTTTCAAGAAAATCAATTCATTCTGGATATCCCTTTGTTGTTATACAAAACCCTTCCCTATTGCTCTCCTTCTTTCAATTTCCTTCCTTTTCCCCACCCACTACCCAACTGTGGCCAAGATTAGAAACTATAACAAAATAGAAATATGTAATGAATTTGGTTTGTAACTGAAATTCTCAAGAGATGCATGTACTCGTGACTTTTTTTTTTTAACAAGATGGTAATAACAAAATGTACCATGACTGGAGGAATAGAAATATAGAAATCTTCTACTGGAATTTCTTGAAACCTGTCTTTAGAAATTATTTCACATAGAAAAGAGATTTCTATTTGATTTTGTTTTCTATTATTCTATTTTCTACTATTTCAATAGATTGACTTATTTACATTTTATAAACACACCATGCTTATTATCAAATCATTTTTATAGTTTTCCATATTAGGGGAGGAACACTATTTTTTCTAGCCACTTCATAATCTAGGGAGTAGAACTAGAAAGATCTACAATGATATGCTTAAGTTATAAGGAAAAAAAAAGGATTATTTCGGTCAATTTAGCACGTAGTGATTGTCAAAGACCAGTTTCTCATATCAAGTCCCTATTCTCTGACAGATTTATTAATTGAAAACTATTATCTACAGGTAGATAAAGAATAAAAGAGATTTCCCTGGTGATGATTTATGAGTCATTTTGTAAGATGAAACTAGTTTTAATGTTTCAGTAGTCATTTTTAGATTATCATTGAGGTGGGTGGATGTGGTGCCTCAAAGTTAAGTCCCCAAATCTAGAGGTGATGTTAATGCAAGGTGGCATGAGGAAGACATTTGGATGAGTTTTGGTTATAGCAGGAGTTCTGACTCTCTTACTTTTGGAAATTTAGCGAACTTCAGAGAAGGCTACTTATTAGTAATGCTTTGCATATGGGACATCAGTGGAGCAGGCTTAGATCCTATTGGTAGACCTCAACATGCTTTGGTTTCCTCACCACATTTTTTTGTGTACTTTGGCCCTTGATTTTGGCTGAGGGTAACCACAGAATTATACAAATAGAAAATACCTTTTTGGCTCAGCCAAAAAACCTAGTCAGGTTAATAAAGAATACAATGTTGGAAGATAAATTTCATTGGTGAGTTTTGCTTTTAAGTTCTCCATGGAGAGTCTAATGGTAAAACCCAATCAAACCAACCAACCAGCCAACCAATATCAAAAGCCCCAACAACAAACAACTGTCCCTCCCCAAACCCTCAAACAAAAAACTCAGTCTTTTAGAGAGGGAGAGGGGGAGGGGCGGAGGGAGAAGGAGAGAGAATCTTAAGCAGTCTCCAAGCCTAGTGTGGAGCCCAACATGGGGCCTGACCTCATAACCCTGAGATCATGACCTGAATCCAAATTCAGAGTGTGACTCTTAACCAACTGAGCCACCCAGGCGCCTCTCCTAGACAGCCTTTGGACTGCCACTGGGAACCAAACTGAAATGTCAGACTTTAGAGCGCTAGGATAATTTCATGGAGCTAGAAAAATCACTAAGGTTTGCCATTGACGTGGTTTTATTTATTTGTTTGAAAAGCTTGTGTGTGTGTGTGTGTGTGTGTGTGTGTGTGTGTATGTGTATGAGTAAAAACGGTGGTGGTGTAAGTTAACTATTTTTGAAGCTGTTGCGTCTCCTAAAACTCTTGTTTATTATTGACAGGGTCAAAAGAAAATACAAGATGGATTTTTCTGCCCCATCTGGTGGCTTCAGTTCAGCAGAAATGAGAACTAAACACAGCTGTGAAGACAGAAGGCTGAGGAGCAGCATACTGTTAATGACCTGGGACAACTCTGAGCCGCTGTTGGCAGTGACTCCCTCAAATGGGTCCCCAGAAGCCCTGTGGCCTTTGGCACAGAAACAGCAGCGGCCCTTAAGGTTTTCTGAATTTTATTTATTTTTTTTTTGTTTTTAATTTTTTAAAAAGATTTTATTTATTTATTCATGAGAGACACAAGAGAGAGGCAGAGACAGAGGCAGAGGGAGAAGCAGGCTCCCTGAGGGGAGCCCCATGTGGGACTCGATCCCAGGACCCCGGGATCATGCCCTGGGCTGAAGGCAGATGCTCAACACTGAGCGTCTGAGCCACCCAGGCACCCTAGGTTTCTGAATTTTAAATGAAGGAAAAAAGTGACTCATGAGGTTTGGTAAAATATAGGGAAAAATATGAACCTTCCTTGGGCTGGAGAGAGAGAGGAAAGGGTTAACCCCCAGTGGGAAGTTTCCACAGCCAAAGGTACCTTAATTCCTACATAGCTTTTTCTTTCTTCTCGTTAATTATTATATTTAGCAAAGTTCTCTCTGTTTCTCACGTTTCTTAAATATGGCGTTTACAATGACTGGCCCTTTTGATGTTCCATGAATTAAAACTTCTAAATAGGATATATTTTTGTCTGTCTTCTTTAACTTCCTGAAAAATTATTGTTTTGGAGGTCTGAGAAAAAAATTATGTCACGAAACGGTAGCCCCTGCACCTCACTTCACTTCCCCCTTGAATTGCCTGCTTTTCTTTCCCCTTTCTTTCTTCCTCTCTTCTTTGCTCCCTCTTTTACTTTCTCACTTCCTTCTTTCTGTCCTCTTATCCCAAAACATATAGAGCATGGAAGCATAAATTGATGCTTTATTAATGAATAATTTTGCGATAGTGGATATAGACATCTTCAGTCATTTGCCTTTTCTTTGTTCATCTTTTCAGTGTTGTTTCTTAATGTATCATTTGCATTTTTAGTTTTAGGGTTAGGCTTTTTAGTTTTTAAATATATTCAATGCTTTGCTACCAGCCTTTGACCAACATACACACTTTAGCTGCGATTCTGATGTAGCTTCAGTGCAATTTGTGATAATGATATGGCAAGATTCTAAATCAAGTTTAGAATCATGAAAGATTAACTTTTGTCTACTAGAGTCATAGTGTTGTCATTGTTTATTATATTGCAATCATCTCAAAATTGGAAATCCAGGTATGGCATATGTAAATGACTGCATAAAAGTTGACCTGAAGGCTTCATTCTCCTTCCATGACAGACAGGATTTTTCATATGAATATTTTGAAGCACATGGCAAAGGATGGCTTTCTCTTCGTACTGGTAGGGGAGCCAAAACATTTTGAGAATAGAGGACCCCCCTCCTTTCCCTCTCAGTTTTGATTACATTCATCATTGTTCTCCCCTCATGATGTTCACTCTAGATAACAGATGGTTTTGCATGGTATTATCCTGGTAGGTATTTTGCCTTAGTAGAACAAGATTTTCCCACATAAGAAATTATACTTCTCATATAGCAGTTTAGTTTGGGGTCTACAAATAGATCCATTCTAGTCAATATATATGGAAAGTAGCCTGATAATGTAATGGCAAAATATTAAAATTTGTATCTTTAAGGCCATTAATGAAAAATTAAATGTATTTCTTTGACAAAATAATTTAAAAATCACTTTATTACTGCAGGCTACATACTTTTTTTTGTTCTCATAATAATTCCATGAGTTTTCACTGTTCATGTTGCTTTGGTAGCCCTGTAGCCCCGCGTATTTCCTTGTTTTATGTCTAAAACTAAATTAATTACTTTGTTTAATTTCATGGACATGCCAAGCTGCAGTTACGAATAGCTACTAATACCTAGTGTTTATACAGAGAGCATGGGATGTGACAATAAATATCTACCCAATTACCAAACAACTGAGGGCAGTATTGTTTCCAGGTGAGCTGGACAAATTGTAACTTTACTATTTTTAATAGGAAATAAAATCATTGCAAAGTCAGCACTGAGGTTTTGTTAAAAATCCAATGGGGCTACAGTGTCAAATTAAAACTTTATTAAGAAACGAGTTTGCAAATACAATATTATATAAGGCAGGGTTTTTTGTTTTTGTTTTTAAAGCCAAAGACTCTCAGGGAAAATAGAGACACCCCATGAACAACCATCCTACCAGTGCTTTGAGAATATTTTGACAGACCTTCATGAAGTGAAGAGAAGTCAGTGTGGGTGGGCAGTTCAGCCATGAACTTTACAAGACATCTGCCTAGAAAAAGAGATGAGAGGGTTTGCCAAATACAAAATAACAGTGACAACAATGACTTCAATGACAATCAATGCTCTAGACTTTGCAAGTTTCATATTTTTATACAAATTGTTTTATTTCACCCATAAGCAATTTCATGGAGGAAGTGGTAGAATCAGTATTTTTCTAAATGATCTTCATTTTACAAAGGAGAGAATCAATGCTGAGCCAGAATTAGGAGTGTGGTGAGGGGGAGGATTGGATTGCGGGTCAGAGGGCGTTAAAACTGAAATTAAGTGGGTCCTGTCCTTCTAAAGAACCTTCATGTAGTGGAAGTGCCTCTGTTCCCATCCAGGTGAGGAGGGAGCCACAGGGCTTGAGGGTTGTCCTCCCCATTGGGCACTGAGCTCCAAACCTAAATTAATTAATTAATTAATTAATTAATTAATTAATTTATTTATTTATTTTAATTTTATTTTTTAAATTGGAGTTCAATTTGCCAACATATAGCATAACACCGAGTGCTCATCCCATCAAGTGCCCCCCTCAGTGCCTGTCACCCAGTCACCCCCACCCCCCACCCACCTCCCTTTCCACCATCCCTTGTTCTTTTCCCAGAGTTAGGAGTCTCTCATGTTCTGTCTCCCTTTCTGGTATTTCCCACTCATTTTTTCTCCTTTCCCCTTTATTCCCTTTCACTATTTTTATATTCCCCAAATAAATGAGACCATATAATGTTTGTCCTTCTCCGATTGACTTACTTCACTCAGCATAATACCCTCCAGTTCCATCCACGTTGAAGCAAATGGTGGGTATTTGTTGCTTCTAATGGCTGAATAATATTCCATTGTATGCATATACCCCATTTTTTTTATCCATTCATCTTTCGAGGGACACCGAGGCTCCTTCCACAGTTTGGCTATTGTGAACATTGCTGCTATAAACATTGGGGTGCAGGTGTCCGGGTGTTTCACTGCATCTGTATCTTTGGGGTAAATCCCCAAGCAGTGCAATTGCTGGGTCGTAGGGCAGGTCTATTTTTAACTCTTTGAGGAACCTCCACACAGTTTTCCAGAGTGGCTGCACCAGTTCATATTCCCACCAACAGTGTAAGAGGGTTCCCTTTTCTCCGCATCCTCTCCAGCATTTGTTGTTTCCTGCCTTGTTAATTTTCCCCATTCTCACTGGTGTGAGGTGGGATCTCATTGTGGTTTTGATTTGTATTTCCCTGATGGCAAGTGATGCGGAGCATTCTCTCATGTGCGTGTTGGCCATGTCTATGTCTTCCTCTGTGAGATTTCTCTTCATGTCTTTTGCCCATTTCATGATTGGATTGTTTGTTTCTTTGGTGTTGAGTTTAAGAAGTTCTTTATAGATCTTGGAAACTAGCCCTTTATCTGATACATCATATGCAAATATCTTCTCCCATTCTGTAGGTTGTCTTTGAGTTTTGTTGACTGTTTCTTTTGCTGTGCAAAAGCTTCTTATCTTGATGAAGTCCCAATAGTTCATTTTTGCTTTTGTTTCTTTTGCCTTCATGGATGTATCTTGCAAGAAGTTACTGTGGCCGAGTTCAAAAAGGGTGTTGCCTGTGTTCTCCTCTAGGATTGTGATGGAATCTTGTCTCACATTTAGATCTTTCATCCATTTTGAGTTTCTCTTTGTGTATGGTGCAAGAGAGTGGTCTAGTTTCATTCTTCTGCATGTGGATGTCCAATTTTCCCAGCACCATTTATCGAAGAGACTGTCTTTTATCCAGTGGATAGTCTTTCCTCCTTTGTCGAATATTAGTTGACCATAAAGTTGAGGGTCCACTTCTGGGTTCTCTATTCTGTTCCATTGATCTATGTGCCTGTTTTTGTGCCAGTACCACACTGTCTTGATGACCACAGTCCAAGCCTAAATTTAATCCTCAATTATAGCTGGTCTTTTCTTAGCCTCTATTCCAGCATTCTGTCCTGTCAGAAGAAGGAAAGTGTATGCATACCTATCTGCTTGGGTCTTTTGGTTAATCCTTCACAGTTGGGGAGGATTTCCACCTGCTATTGATCCTGTCCCCACACCTTACTCCACCCTCACAGGACCTCATGTCTTACTTACCTTCCCTTTTGGCTTCAGTTCTGCTAAGTTCTTGGTTAGCTGCTAACCACGAATGGCTCTGGTTGTTTGTAGTCACTTTCTCTTCTGGTCCCACTTTGAGTTTTGCCTGAAAACACCAAAAAAAAAAAAAAAAAAACAAAAAACAAAAAAAGAAAAAAAGAAAAAGAAAAAAAGCTAGGGATCTGGTAACTGTTTCTGCTGAGATTTTAGAGCTTTCAGAGGGGGCTGGGTTTCTGAAGACTTTTCCCAGAGTTGCCTACTCATTCCTTCGCTACATCCATATTTCTAAAACTTGGGGCTATTAGTGAGGTATTTGTTGACTTACCTTCCTTTTCTGGTATCACCTCCAGGATGCCCAGGTGGGTTGGGAGTGCCACTAACCTCACTGGGAAACTTTGGCTTTTCATTCTGCCTTCTTTTCAAGTGTTTTTGGTGAGAGATATATTCCTTTTAAGTTTGGTTGCTGCTCGTAATCCCTCCTCTTTTAAACTGTAATTTGTTATTAGAGAAAACAACTCTGATTTCACTATTAATTTTACTTAAAAATCCTCTCCAATCTTTTTTTTTCAGTTTAATTACTAAAATACTAAGTAGGTAGTTATACTGTTTGTATATCAGAATGTAATTTTGTATGAATATTGTCCTTGCCTGAGATGACTTTTGATGACTGCCTGTCTTGGGCAACTGGCTAACCGTTTTTAGACTGATTTATAAGCCTGTATTTCATTTAGCCCCTCATGGCATTTATGCTATTAATCATTTCCTCTGTGTAACTCTATTCTTTGGTTCCTACTAAACTTTTCTGAGCCAATTTCAGTCTTTCATATTTTCCTGGCTTGGTTTCTTCATGAGAATTTCTTCCTTTGCTCTTTAAAAACTGGGTTCCAGGGATGCCTGGGGGGCTCAGTGGTTGAGCGTCTGCCTTTGGCTCAGAGCATGATCCCGGGGTCCTGGGATTGAGTCCTACATTGGGCTCCCTGCATGGAGCCTGCTTCTCCCTCTGCCTGTGTCTCTGCCTCTCTCTCTCATGAATAAATAAATACAATAAAAAAATAAAAATAAAAACAGGGTTCCAAGGGTGCCTGGGTGGCTCCATCAGTTAAGCATCTGCCTTAGGCTCAGTTCATGATCCTGGAGTCTTGGGATGGAGCCCTGAGTTGGGTTTTCTGTTCAGCAGGGAGTCTGTCCCTCTCCCTCTGACCCTCCCCCTGCTCTTACATTCTCTCTCTTGCTCACTCTCTCTCAAATAAATTAATAAAATCTTAAAAAAAACTACACACACACAGCAACAAAAAAACTGTGTGTTCCATGGAAGTTGGTCCCCAACTCATTGGCCATTTCAGAGAATATTCTTTACTGCCATGATCTTACATAATACATACAGAAATAGAAAAAGAACAGGGGATGAGGAAAAAATTAGTTGTTCTTGTGGGGTCATGTTGAGTTTAAGGTAGCTATGAAATTCCTGAATGAAAAGAGAGTGTACTATAGGCATTTAGATATATGAGTCAGGATTAAGTGAGACATCTATGCTACAAGTGTAGATATAGAAATACCCTAGAGACAGTTGAACATCAAATCTTACATTCTTATTATGTTGGAAAACCTCAGTCTTTGGCCAGATGTCTCCTTATTTCCACACTACTACACTCACACAGAACACGTCACTTCTGACACTTGCTTCTGCTTATCAACTGTGTGGAGGTTTCTACCCAACATCAAACACTGGAGACCATCTCAAAGCACTGGGCTAACATCACTCTGTGAGGCACACTGTTTCTACAAAGGTTGGCAAGCAGAAGGGATAAAGCTTAAAAATTATTTTACTGAATAAGATGAGGGACAGATATTCTGTAAGGAACCACCCCAGCCTAGAGGGGTCTTTTATAAAAGCCTTACAAAGAGGAGTTCTCTCATTTGTATTTCTGTTGGCTATTGGGGAGCAAATTGTATTTAAATAGAGAACAAGGGATCGCTGACATCTTGAACAGAGTCAAGTTTCTGGTGATCCAACCAAGAGCCAGCAAGTTTTCCCCCTTTTGCAATAGATTGGAACAAGAAAGGTAACAACTAAGGTAGGAAGAAGCGGTAAGTAAAGGGTATATGGGTCCAGTCCAGTCATTGTGGGAAAGCTGCCTCCTCCAGATGTTGGCTGCTTCAATTCCTGGAAATCTTTGTTCTCGGGTCACAGTTGACGTGCAAGTCCAGTCAGGGTTTGGTGCTTTCTTTAGACATGTTACATGGGTCCAAGAACCTATTCCTTGGAGTTTGGTGGCACAAAGTTTTGTTCCTTTATAATGAAGCTGAAAAGCATATTTCTGGAGATGATCTATTCCAATAGATGAAATCTCCAGCCTGCAAGGTGTGATGTTTAAGATCTTCTTCTCCCCGGAATGCCCTGAAGAAAGCTCATTCTCCTAAAGCATGGTTATTTTCAATAGAAAAAAATTAGGCCTTTCCAATATTGAAGCATATTCCCCTTTACCAGATGAAGATCAGAAGAAGCAGGAGCCGAACGTGTTGGGGTCCCATAGTTAACTCAGAGGTTGGGTTTATGGGTTCCAAACGGGTTTGATTTGAGATTTACAACTAACAGCAGTGCTTTTGGCTAGGGTATTTAAAGTGTCTCTAGAAACTTTGCCAATTGCGTTTTAATAACACTGTTAGTATATTCAACCATCCCTGAAGATTGAGAATGAAAGTGTTGTAAAACTGACCAAATGGCACAGACCTATTGAAGCACTTGACTTGTAAAGTGAATTCCTGGTCACTGGGAAATTTGAGGGCGGTTCCTCAGGATGGGATGATATTTTAAAACATAGGAACCATTCCTAAGACATGTTTATAATCCTCGAGATGGGGGAAGCTGTATAAAATCCATTTGCCAAAACTTGGGCAGTGTCATGTGTCTAGGAGTAAAGTGGATAGGTTGTCTTGAATTGTATTTTGGGAAGAGGGACAAGCATAGTAGATACTCTGTAGCCTTGCTACTATTTCTCCACCAGTATTGGTTCATAAAGGTTATTATTTCATCAGTGGGCCAACAGTTCAATGCATGTACATAGTCAGAAATGTGAATTTCAGTCTCTGGCAGGACTGGATTATTATTTGGTCCAAGTCAGAGATTCTTTTTATTTAAAAATTTTTTTGATTTTTATTTTTTAAAAAGATTTTATTTATTTATTTATTCATGAGAGACACACAGAGAGAGGCAGAGACACAGGCAAAGGGAGAAGCAGGCTCCCTGTGGGGAGCCCGATGTGGAACTCAATCCCAGGACCCTGGGATCACACCTTGAGCCAAAGGCAGACACTCAACTGTTGAGCCACCTGGGTGTCCCTAGAGATTCTTTTTAAATTGAACCAACAATTCTTACATTTTTATTATTTTTTATTTTTTCAGGAGCTATTATTGAGAATATCTAGTCAATTTTTTTCAGATTATCCTTTGGGCATATACCCTTTTGGCCACATGACAGGCATTTTGTTGTTGGTCCCTTGAGAGCAGTGTTCTTTGAGAAGTATTGGTGAGGTGGTTTCCTTTAGCCTTCATTCCAAGATGCAAAGTCCAGCGACTTTGATAATGGCCAAAGTGGCTGGCAAGTGCATGGCATCTAATAATTCCTGAACATAAGATCATTTTTAATTTTGTCCCTGCTGGAAGTGAGGGTCAGCTTGTTGTTTTCATAACATTCCAAAGTCATGAGCTACTACAGTACATCTCTACTGCCAGTCTAGATGTTTTCTTTTTTTTTTTTCCCTTGGCTAAAATACAGGCCCAAGCCAAAGTGTACAATTCAGTCTGTGGGACAGGGGAAGCCCAGAGCCAAGATGCCACCTCAAGGACTTCAAGAGAAGTTACGATAGCATGCTCATCATAATGTTTGCCATTTCCCCTTTGAAATTAAGAACTATTGGTTAACCATGAATAGTTAGTGTTGTTCAAAGGAGTTTCTTATAAGTCATCATGGGGCTGGGGGAGTGAGGTCAGAAGATGACCTATCAAGGTCACACAGTCATGAGGAGTATCATCCTCAGGGGAGGGAAGAGGGGTGGCGGGGTTAGGATTATATGCAAGGATTATGTAAGGAGTGGTTAGCAACAGAGGATGGGCCAGAAGGTGTTGAGTGTGCTGAGCAGTCCAGAGGGAAAGGACAGAGGGAAGGTGACGTTCAAGGACTAGGAGACTTATCAAGCTTTCTTTTAGGGCTTTAAAGTCTAAGTCATCCCATTTGTCCCAAATAATAGAGTCAGGCTTGTTGGTTTTAAATAAAACATATAGGGGTTGGGCCATGAAAGAGGAATTTGAAATCCAGTTTTAACAGTAGCCAGTTAGCCCAAGAAAAACTTCCAATTAGTTCTTAGTTTGGGGTTGGGAAAAGTTCAGATTGCCTATTTTGGATCTATATGTGACTTTTTTTCTGAAATCACATACCTCAAATGCCCAACCAGAGTTGGAAGGAACTGCAATTGTCCTTGGAAATTTTGTGTTCCTTTAAGTCTAAAAGTCTTGTCCTCTGAATGCTGTCACTCGGAGAAGAGGCCTAAGAAGGGAAGGAGGAAAGAAAATTCTGTAATAAGGTAATTTTGTATCCTCTACACCTGCCTTTAAGGTTTGGGAGAAGCAGGAAGGACTTTTGGTAAAACCCCCCAGGGCAGGACTCTCCAGATGTATTGCTTTCCTTCCCAAGTAAAGGCAGAGAGATATCGACTGGCCCTGTCCACAGGGATGTTAGAGAAAGTGCCACATAAGTCCATCAGAGTGAAAAATGTGCTTTCAGTGGGGGTGGAGGCTAACAAAACATGGGGATTAGGAACTACAGGGTGACAAATGATAATAATATTGTTTATGGCTTGGAGATCCTGAACAAATCTCCATCTGTGGCCCCTGGATTTCCTCCCAGGCAAAAGAGGATTATTCTAAGGACTAATATAGGGGACAGGGAGGCCCCAAGCCTTATAGTCTTCTATGATGAGCTTGATGCCTCAAAGGACCTCTTTATGTATATAGAGTATTGATTATGAGGAAATGTTTTGAGGGATCTACCTGGAGTTATTATTTTTTTTAAAATTTTTTAAGATTTTATTTATTTATTTATTCATGAGACACACACACACACACAGAGAAAGAGAGAGAGAGAGAGACAGGCAGAGGAAGAAGCAGGCTCCATGGAAGAAGCCCGACATGGGACTCAATCCCGGGTCTCCAGGATCAGGCCATGGGCCGAAGGTGGCGCTAAACCTCTGAGCCACTCGGGCTGCCCCTACTTGGAGTTTTTCAAAAGATTTATTTATTTATTTGAGAGAGAAAGAGAGAGTGCACGTGCTACAAGGGAGGGAAGGGGCAGAGGGAGATAATCTTCAAGCTGACTCTCCACTGCTTGAAGTCCATTGTAGGACTCAATCCCATGACATAGGAGATGATGACCTGAGCAGAAACACAGAGTCAAATGCTTAACCGAGTCACCCAGGTGCCCCACGACTTGAATTTTTACATAAAAAATAAAACTGTGCTATGGATTCTATCAATTATCCATTAAGAATATTACCCCAAAATATGTGGGGGCCAATCCAATAAGGACAAATATTTAGTGTCTTTAAAATTAGCTCTGCTGCCATCAGAAATAAAACAAATAGAAGATGTTGAAGGATTGTTTGTTTCAGCTGATTGGCTATTTTGGTTGCTGCTATAAATTCTAGAATGATCTCCCCCTTTCAGGGAAAGAAATTACAACATGATATTTCCTAAGAAATCTCAGCCTGATGAATAAACTAGGGTTGAGAAACTGAGGAGAACCATTTTAGTACTCTAAGGCAGGGCTGTGTATCACAGTAGGGTTGAGCACTGAGTTTAGCCCTGTGTTAAGATTCTTTCCCAGTCTGGAGAGTTGTTTCTCCAAGCCAGTTAAGAGGAAGGGCTGGGAAGAACCTTCTGAAGTTCTTCAGAGTCTTATAATTGCAAGTTAGGAGAGCTTTGGGAAGCCAGGTTGGAGAGTGGGAGGTGCCTGAGTTTATGTTTGTAACAGTCCTTGTTCCAGTATCCAGCTTTTGGTAATAATGAAAAGATGGGGAAAGGGAGTTAGCTTTTTTTTATATATAAATTTATTTTATTTTTTTTTAATTTATTTTTTATTGGTGTTCAATTTACTAACATACAGAATAACCCCCAGTGCCTGTCACCCATTCACTCCCACCCCCCGCCCTCCTCCCCTTCTACCACCCCTAGTTCGTTTCCCAGAGTTAGCAGTCTTTACGTTCTGTCTCCCTTTCTGATATTTCCCACACATTTCTTCTCCCTTCCCTTATATTCCCTTTCACTATTATTTATATTTTATTGGTGTTCAATTTGCCAACAAATAGAATAACACCCAGTGCTCATCCCGTCAGTGCCCACCTCAGTGCCCGTCACCCAGTCACCCCCACCCCCAGCCCACCTCCCCTTCCACCACCCCTAGTTCGTTTCCCAGAGTTAGGAGTCTCTCATGTTCTGTTTCCCGGGAAAGGGAGTTAGCTTTGCTTGGAAGTTTCCAATGAAAGATTTTAGTGGTCTACCTTTTAGTTGAATCTTCTAGGGGGTGGATGAGTTGATTGCTAAATTAAAATTGGATAGACATGGTTACCCATTCTATCCTGGTCCTTTTTTTTTTTTTTTTTAATTGTCTCTAAGCCCAGCATGGAGACCAGTGTGGTGCTTGAACTCACCACCCTGAGATCAAGAGCTGAGATCCAGAGTCAGACGCTTAACCAACTAAGCCACCCAGGTGCCCAACTATGTTGGTCTTTTTAATTAGAGGGGAAAGATTCTGGTTTAGCCCACTAATGAGCATAAAGTTGAAAGATGAGTGGATTCAACATCTACAGGAAGACTAAAATTTTACTTAAAAACAATTTGGGACTGGCCGTATTCATGTACTAACTTGCTGGGTACAGGCCTGAATCTTATTCCAATCAGTAGGTTTTGGGAAAGCCCTAGGGATTGCCAGGTGAAGTCAGTTAGTGATCGCTGATCCTGAACATATGGCAAGGCAAGGAGCTGGTCTCTTATTTGCAGCTCAGAGATTTTTCAGGATCATCCCTATTAGCTGTTCCCATCCAGTATTGGGCTTGGCCACTGACAATGAGCCTAAGAACTAGCGGGTACAAATCTGAGAAACCTGGTTGGTAAGTCTGTACTAAATTAAATTTCTTGGCAAATCTGTGAGGATCTTTAGTAATGCTAGGAAAATCTTTGAGTGTAGCTCACAGTTTGGCCTTCCTCCAGAGGACATAGGAAGTTAGGGGGTTAGCAGGATCCTCAAAGGGTCGAATTTTAAAGGGGCAGGTTCTAATGGGTTTGGGTGAGAAGGAAGTAGAGAGGTTTGGAGAAAAATTGGAAATGAACTAGAGGGTTGGAATGAAGATGTGAAAGGTGCAAAGGAGGTGCATTAAGGGAAGAGATCAATGGGGGACTCAGAGGTGGAGGGGCTTCTTTTTTAAAAATTTTTTTCCAGTTGTGTATATTTTCCTTGGTCAATTTAGAAATAGCATTTTGCAAAGAGGTGACTTTAGAGTCCTGAATATGCTTGGAAGCCTCAAGATACCAATTGAAATAGGCATCCCATACAGTGTGTTTTATTTCAGGGCGGCAGTCTTCTAATTTGGTTCTAAACAGGCAAGTTTAGGGAGATTTAAAGTTCCCTATAGTGGTTATTAGAGTTCGAAATTACTTTTGGTTAAGTTGGTCCAATGAGTTAAAAATGCACATGAAGAGGGACCATACTTTTTAAACATAAAAATGGGTGGGATTCCCAGAGAACTCTCCTGAGAGAATTTGGCAGATAGGGATCCCCAATCTCCCAATCTGCCC
This sequence comes from Canis lupus baileyi, assembly GCF_048164855.1. Lineage (NCBI taxonomy): Eukaryota > Metazoa > Chordata > Mammalia > Carnivora > Canidae > Canis > Canis lupus. The sequence goes on along the minus strand of NC_132869.1, from coordinate 7,359,150 downwards.
CAGAACCAGAGGCTCAAAAAACCTAAATGAGTACTCATCAGGAAAGACAAAGCCTTTTTCTTTTTAAAAGATTTTATTTATTTATTTGAAAGAGAGCTCCCACACAAGCAGAGGGAGAAGCCGGCTCTCTGGAGCAGGGAGCCCAATCAGGGCTTGATCCCAGGACCCTGAGATCATGACCTGAGCCAACACCAAGAGTTGGGGAGCTTAACCAGGCTGAGCCACCCAGGTGCCCCAGGAAAGACAAAGCCTTTAAATGGATCCCAAATAAAGCTGGAGAGCTCAACCAAAAGGAAGGAGCTCAGATCTGAGAGGAGACTTACAGAACTAAAAGGAAAAAGACTCATGGAAGCTGAGAGTGCAAAGGGCTCAAGTGGGTGCCTCACGTGGTTCTGTGGGGTTCATTGGTTCCTCAGTGGCTCATCTCTTCCCGAGCCTCACATTTGGTCACCCTATATTGTCGAACTTAAAAAAAAGGAGTCAGTTATTTTACCAGCCAAATGAGTTTATTTAGGACTTAACAGAGGAATTCTAATTTAGGACATGCAAACACTGGAGAGTCGCAGGTGAGTCCAGAGAGCAGAAGAGAGGGGGCTCCATTCAACAGGGGGAAGGAGGAAGCCAGGAGTGGCAGTCTCACTGAGTTTTCATTAGCTGGGCTGCTGCTGGGCAAGGAGAACATCTTCTTTTCTCCTGCTGGGATATGTACAGTGAGCTGCTTCTGTCAGAGAATGCCTCGGATGCTTTGTGCGGTGAGTGGTCGTGTGTGGCTTTTCTCCCTTCACAGGTTCCAACTCCATTTAAAATGATCTTTCCTTTATTTTCACATGGGGCGGGGGGAAGATGCTCCTAGTAGTCCTGTAACTTAGGAAATTAAAGAGCTTCAGGAACTCTGCCACCGGGGGGCAGAGACCAATATATATTTTCTCATATCTCGTATTTATCTACTCCATACATTTAAGGTCTGAGCTCTAGGACTATAACCTATATTACTATGCACTCACCTGGATGTCCCAGAGAAAAGGGAATATTCACATGTTTCATCATGTCCCAAACTTTGTTAATTTTTCCTCACTCTTTTGCTCTCTTTATTTTTTTCTATATTTCCATTTTTCTGTTTAGTAAGTCAGAATGCCCCAAGACCTCTGACCTAAATTTCCTGGGAGTCATGCTATACTTCTTTCCCTTCCTCATCATCTATACTCAAGCATGATGGATTCTATCCACCGTATAATATCAGGTTTAATCCACCCATTTCTGTTTTGTTTATAGTACTTCCAGCTGCAAGGAGTAACAAATCTGACTAAATGCCGTCTAAACATCAAGGATTTAGGAATTTCACTTGAAGATTCTAGAGTTAAGCTACTTTGAGCTGTAGTTCAGCAGTTCAGAGCTGTCAGAACTCTAGAAAGTCTTTTCTGAGACTTTTGGGGGTCTTCTCCCCAGAGCTGTATGCAGCAACGCAGCAATAAGCAATACTTGTCCACGTTAAAAATATCCAGAAGCCAAAAGGCTAAGGTGGTTCTTTCTTGCAGTGCTCAATATTTTTATGAGGGTAAAAAAATCTCTTCCAGGAATACCTTGCCAGCTTCCACTGGCTCAACCCAACACAACATACCCTGTTTGTCTGTCTCTACTAGCATGAGTTCCCTTGCGCAGGGTGGGAACACGGCTGCTGAGTGTCGGTTATCTTTTTCATCTTCCTCCCATTTTCTCTACTCTTGATGGAGTTAGGGTTTTTATCATGTCTGGCATGGGCTGTTTCATGGACTCCTGAATTATCTCCCTGTTGCCCATGTCACTAGCACCATGTCTCCTGGAGTGAGCTTTCTAAAATGTATTGTAAACATTAAAAAAAAATTATTTCACTTGCCATTCTGGCATTTTTCATAGTTGATGCAAAAAAGGTTTGAATAAATTGGGACTACACTAATTTATTAGAATCTGTTTAAAAATTATCAATAGGAATAACAAGCTAGAACTTTGGAGACTCAGAGGGATGACGGAGGAAATATTGCCTGGAAAAGCATTTCTTTTCCTTGATCAGTAGAAAAAGTATAGGTCTACATTTTGGGCGTTGGTGGAGTGACCTCAAATTGTTGGGCGTAAATCTAGTGACTATTTTACAAGCATGTAATATGGACACCCATATACGGTTTATGTTATGGGTACTTCTGATGAGCTGAAACGTCTCATTTTAATAAAATTACAAATTCTCAGAGGAATTTATGCTTTACAGGAACATTGATACTTTCATTAAAAAGAATCTCTTGTAATGTAATAAGTTCAGATTTAAGGAAAATTGCTTTCTGAAATCAAGAACATCTAGAATATATTTTTAATAGAAGTTCAATAAAATATAGAAATATGACCTAGCATGCTCTATGCAAATAAAGCTTTCAAAATAACATTTTTTGTCTGGGAGTCTTTTGGAAAAATTATGGTATCCTTACTTTTGGTCTTTTTACATCATAAAGAGGTCATTTCAGTATCAGTTTATTTAAATAAAATAATTCTTGAATTTTACTTTATGTACAGAGACTAAAAGTGATGTTAATGGCTGTTTTAGGTAGTTTTGCCATAAACCTCTTTGCTGCAAGCATTTTTGCTATGAATATTTTTGCTGTATAATTAATTAATTGCCTGTAAGACAATTTTGCCTTAAACAATAAAGTAAGGAAAATAAAACAGGGACATTAGAAAGGACATAATGAAACATGGAAAAATGATAAAATTAATTGTTGATTTCTTCCTTTACTAAGAGAAGTTATCAATTTTCCAAATATGAGCATGCCTATCTGTAACTGAGCTTTGTATTGCATCGTGAGTCTTTTACACTGTTGTTCATTCTTGGCACAGTGTCCCATGTCCACTGATGGGCACTTCAAAGTTGTGTGGGAAACACACTAACGCTGTACCGCATTTGGAACTGAGCTCTCTTATTATACTGCTATGCTCTCACTCTCTAGTGTAGCACAGCAGTCTGGCTTTACACAGTCTGATTTCACACTTCTAGTTATCATTGACTTTTCCATCAAGTCGATATAGGTAGCTGTTGTCTACCATTTTAAGACCATTGAATCTAGTTGTCACAGTACAGACAATTATGGGGCTACCTAAGATTTATATAATATAAAAATGGGAGCTTTTTCAATGGAGTAATGAAACTAAAGTGATCATTTAGTTACGGAGTGAAAGTGTATGTGGCAAAAGTGCTTGTGACAAAGATGCCTACTGTAAAGATGGCTTACAGCAAAAATACTGAACCCCCGTTGATGGTGTAGTTACAGTATTGATGCTTGGCTGATGATAGGTTGGTATGAAGATACGTGACTCTACCTATATACAGCATTAATAGAAAATAACAATTCTGTGTGGAAATGGAATTGTAATGTCCAAATTGTTTTATATCTCGTTTTCTTTCATCCAGAATGTATCCTAGACATTAGAATACATTTTATACCATATCATAGAATATGTTGATTGTTTGCAAGAAACTTTTTAGCTGTGTTTTTAATTTCAAAATTAATATTCCTTCCTAAAGCAGCTCCACTGATCTATGCAAGGACTAAGAGTAGAGAGTAACTATGTTGGGCTTTTAAATCTATTTGATAGTACCAATAGTATATAGAGGAAGTATATTTATGTTATAAATATACATAAAGTATATTTATGTTATAAATCCATCCAATATGGAAAGGGGGCAAGTGTGAGGCGTTTTGTTAAATGCCTTCGTAAGTCTGTGCAAATAGAGGTTGGATAAACCTTCAAAGAAATTTTTTATTAACATTTCAAATGCATTGAAATATTGAAAATCTTTCATTTGTATCCTTTAATTAGAAATATTTTGGGGCACCTGGGTGGCTCAGTCAGTTGAATGATCAACTCTTGATTTTGGCTCGGGTCATGATCTGAGGGCCCTGGAATTGAGCCCCATTTTGGGCTCTGTGCTCAGAGGTGAGTCTGCTTGTGGATTCTCTCCTTCTCCCTCTGCCCCCCACCCCTGCCACACAGTCATTCTTTCTCTCTCTCAAATAAATAATTCTTTTTTTTAAAAGATTTTATTTATTTATTCATTCATGAGAGACATACAGAGAGAGGCAGAGACACAGGCAGAGGGAGAAACAGGCTCCATGCAGGGAACCCAACGTGGGACTCTATCCAGGGTCCCCAGAATCATGCCCTGGGCTGAAGGTGGTGCTAAACCACTGAGCTACCTGGGCTGCCCTCAAATAAATAATTCTTAAAAAAAAAGAAGAAATATTTTTGTAAGTTGAATTTCCCAATTTACATTATTATCCTAGGAATTATTCTTGTTTTTGAGGATGAAATGTCCATCTAAAAAATACTAAAATCATAAATGAATTTAAGAATAAAGCTCATGAACAAAAATGGAATTCGTTCTTGTTTTTTAGACAAGGGCCTGGAGAAGAAGGTGGGTCAAGTAGTTCCCCAGCTTCCCTTTCCTCCTCATCCCGTGATTCTGGTGGCACCTGAGGATGGTCTGAAGCTCCTAGAAGAGGCTAAGCGGGACACAGCCTCCATCTCAAATGCAGCACTGTCCAATTTGAAAAAATAATGTGAGATATATTGCAAGTCACATAGGGAATTCAAAATTTTCTAGAACTCATTAAAAAAGGGAAAAGGGAAATGAAGTGTAATAATACATTTCATTTAACTCATATCCAAAATGTTATCATTTAAACATATAATTTACGTAAAAATATTGAGATATTTTATTTTCTTTGTGCTAACTCTTCAACATTTTGTTTGTATTTTATATTTATAGGACATCTCAAATCAATCTAGCTGTACTTCAAAGCGCTCGATTGTCATATGTGATCAAGGGTTACTATTGGCTCGTGAGGATTCCTAATTTCATTGGCAAAATACTCGGGGACCAGTGTAGGAAGTAAAGGCATGCTCAAGATCAAAGGTAAGAATCTAGATTTTGGGGTGTTTCAGGAAAGGATACACCTGTTGGCATGCGGCATGTGGTCAGGAGAGGCTGCTAGATCTGTTAACATGGAATCCTTGAAGGAGGACTATGGCAGTGTGCTGAGGTGTCTCCACGTCTTTCAGCTAGATAACGACTACCCAGAGGGCCTTGGGAATACAAAGGTCTCTTTCAAGTGTCAGCAGAAGGATGACAATTTACCAGTTTATGCTGCTTGCCCATAAGAACAGAAACTTCCTGCCTTCTGCCGCTAGTCTGATTGCTGCTCCCCTGAGAGTGACAAACAGCCTGACCTGTAGTAACATCCAAGGACAACACAACCCTGTAGAGATAAAGAGGGCGCACAGCTAATTTTGGGAGACTGAGTCACTTGAGGAAAGAAGGCCAAATTAAACAATGAGAATAGAAAGACAATGAGAATAGAAAGTTTTTACCAAATTAGAGCTAATGAAAGAGATGGAAGAGAAATTAAACAAATAGTAATGACTCTTGAGATATATTTAGAGTATAAAAAAGATTTTTTTGGAACTGTCTTAATCAGCTTGGGCTGCTACAACAAAATACCATAGACTTGGGTGACTTAAGGAACAGACATTTATTGCAACCTGTTCCGAAGCCTGGGAAGTCTAAGATCAAGGTGTCAGTGGATTCAGTCGGTAAGGACCCTCTTCCTGCCATGCAGACCGCTGCCTTCTTACACTCTATTCTCATGTGGTGGGAAGAGGAAATTTTCGTGTCTCTTCTCTTTCTTGTAAAGGCACTAATCCCATTATGGGGGCTCCACCCTTAGGACTTCCTTCAAACCTAATTCCTTCCCAAAGGCTCCTGCTCCTTAATACCATCCCACTGGGGCTGCGGCTTCCTCATGTGAATTTTGAGGGGGCATAAACATCAATCTATAACAAGAATGTATAAAACTGACTTCCAAATGCAAAATTTTGATAGTTGTGCTGAAAAAGGATGTAATCTTTGCCAAAAGTAGAATTAGTGTTCTGGGAGATCAAGAGAAAGAAATAACATATAAAACACAGCAAAACTACAGAGAACCATGCCTGCAGTGATTAGGCAATATCCAGGAGACCTCACATGTGAGTAACAGGACTTCTAGAATAAGAATATAAAATATATAGAAAAGTGATATGTAGAAAATCAGATTATTTTAAAAAAATACTCCTCACCCCTCAGTAGCCACGTGGGAAGTGTGCCAGTTTCTGAGCTGAGACATTTAGAAGTCAGCCAAATTTCTGACAGCTTTCTGAAATGCCTGCTTTTCTACACCACGGGATGCACATGCAATAGAGCTATCATTCTTTAAGGTATTGTCCTAGAAAAAGACATGTGAACTTAACCTAAACCCTGAATAGGTAAAGAGTCTGGGCCAGACAGTCTAGCTGAACCCAGTCCAGAGCAGCTGACCGGTAGCCAGTCTACACACCTCAGAGTAGGCTGATTATAAGCCAGTAAGATGTGGGGGCTATGGGCTGGGCAGCATCCACCAGAGGAAAAATAAAAAATAAAAATAAAAGAATATGGCTGCTACAAAATAATTCAACAGACAACTGAAGAAAATTTCCTGAGCTGAAGAAAGACTTGACTCCTTAGATTGAAATGACTCATTCAGTCTCAAAGAGAATTTAGGAGAAACAACTTAGAATTTATATATCGTGGTGAAATTTTAAGAATAAATTGTAAAGGAAAGAGAATCAGTTTGATATAAACATTCTTATCATTCTTTATAAAGAAGGCAGAAAAAAGAGCTGCTAACCAGAAATTCTTTATACCTCCTAAGCATCATTCATCTGTTAGGACACGAGAAAGCTAAGGCACTTGAGAATATACCACTCAGTTACTTATTTGAGGAAAGACTTGAGGAGAGACTCCAAACTTTTGCCAGTGGATTCAGATAATATCTCTCAAGATAATGGGAGATAAAGAGGAAAGTGTAGTAACAAATCTTGCAAAAATTGAGCCTCCGTAGGTGATTAAAAATTAACTCCGTAGGTAATTTATTATATAGAGTAAGGAATAAACAACAGAGATACACCAAAAATGATAACATAGCATAGTTTGAAATTAAGAATTAGAGTCTACCTAAGTAAAATTTTGTGGCACAAACATTCTAAAGATCTCGTATCATTTGGAAAGGGAAGAAAATTGGGAAGTGAGAGATCCTAATAGTCTCTTTGAATGTCAGAGGAAAGAGGAAGCAGTGATCAGACAAGCCTATTGGTGGGAGGCAAAATTATTATTTAGTATTGATCTATTAATAAAATATATAGTTTAAATTATTACCAGGAAGGGACTGTAATTATTAGTGACATCAAGAAACCCAATTTTTATTTCCAAATTAACTGGAGGGGAAGGAGAAAGGGAGAAGGAAGAGAAACTTAGACAAGTCTGCAAACTTAAGAGAACTGAAGAAACCATAATAAACTATAATAAATTCTAAACATAAAATCAGATAAGAAGAGTAAAAAGCATCCCAATAAATGTTAATGGACCAAATACCTGGCCCTATGCTAAGTGCTAGTAAAGGATAATGTCTCTTTTATTTCCTTTTGTTTAATATTTTTGATTATCTGACATAGGATGTGATTTAAAACTTTAAAATTAGAAGTAATCAAAGGGAGTTTATTTTTATCCATTTACTTATGGACAACGGCATTTATATTTTATATTTTGTTATTTCCTTATTACATTTTTATTGAGAAAATTACATATAGTTTCCTTTTTCCGTGTGTTTAGCTACTGAGTTGGATTGTAGAGATACTGAGCAAAATAATAATTTAAAACTTTTGGTACAAACATTAAATATATGATATTGTCTCTCAAAGTTCTAGCAAAAGCTGGTTCTTTACTCATTTTTTATAATGAGCACTTTCTAAGCTACTTATCTCATGTGTAGTTCATTGTTTTTATATGGGTATCATAATAATGCCTTTTAAAACCCATTTAACATGTTTAGAGCTTGTTAGGTAAACTATTAGAAAATTACTTACTCTTTGTGTTAATTGAAGAGGTATTTTATTTTTTTTCAAAAAAGATGGATTATAAAGAAGATATTTTCTTAAGTAGTGTATCAATGAGAAATATTATATGGAAGATTACATATCCTGATAAAGTGTGTGTGTGTTTTAAAGATTTATTTACTTATTCATGATAGAGATAGAGAGAGGCAGAGACACAGGAGGAGGGAGAAGCAGGCTCCATGCTGGGAGCCCGACACGGGACTCTATCCCGGGACTCCAGGATCGCACCCTGGGCCAAAGGCAGGTGCTAAACTGCTGAGCCACCCAGGGATCACCATGAATTGTGATGTTTAAAGTCCAGTTATATCTTCTGATATTTCCTCATTATGGAAATTTACAAAGGAATACCAACAGAGAAGGGGAGAATAAGTGACCACTAAGCAGTGATAGTGACCAAGTTCATGTGAATATTTGCAGTTCAGCTCATCTATGGTATCTCTGAGCTTAAATCAGTCTTGTCTTGTCATTGCAATTGACTTAGACTTTTAAAATAAATATTTTCTTTCTCTTCCTCTTTTTCTTTCTTTTTGTTAATCTTAAAGAAAGGTTTTTGATAATTTTCAAAATCGACTCCAGCTTTATAAATTACTCATGAATAAGCATTGTTAAAAGGAGAATCCAAGCCAAGCGAATCACTTTGCAGTAGCTTAAAACAATTGTTTCCCAAGTCTCCAAAATCTGTTTTCTATAATCAAAAAGGGTCAAAATCTATTTTCACATTCCTACTTCTCTCTGATTTCCAGAACACAACACCCAAGTCTTTGATATTTTTTTCCTTTGCTAGTCGCCATGCAAGGAAGTATACAGCTCAATAAAATGAAAGACTCAGCACTGTGTGGTTCATACAAGAGGCTGAAGGGATTTTGAGATAGGTTAATGGTTCCGATTGTTTTCTCATATTGATTTTTAAGATGATTATATTTTATTTATGGGGAAAAAAACTTGGACTTGCATGTGAACTGCCTTGAGGGTAAACTAGGCCTCCTACACATAGGAAAATTTTATGTGAATTTGTAATGATTTGCAGGAAATAGAGTAGAATATGCTTATAAATAACTCCTTTTGTTAAAAAAAAAAAAAAAAGGACTTGACTTTAGAAAACCATTTGGGTTAAGCGGTTGAATTAGTACTGACCCCTGAACTGACCATTTTAGTAACCAACAAAAAGAGAAACAAAACATAGTCCTTTTTGGTTCTAGTCCAAAGCGAGGTCAAAAGGGTTGATCATCTAGGGTGGTGGGGTATGAGGTTGGGCAAAGTCCTCTATCTTGGGTGGGTGGGAGAGCTGGTCAACTCCTCACTGCTTGGTTTGGAGATTACTTACAGCCTTTCCAAGGTTGCTGCAGGTGCCCATCCCATTAAGGGGGTGTTGCACTAGTTCTGGAATCCTGAGATAAATGCAGTACTGGCTTGAAATTTTTGGATCTATTTCAAGTAGAGCAGATGACTAATCACCCCCTTCTGCTAGTTGATAATGGGTTGTCTATAAAACCTTGTTTTTGTATGGTTACCTTATTGTGAAGTTCACGTCTTTTGAGGAACATTCACAACTCAAAGGCAAGGAAAATGTCCACTCCAGGGTGTCGTAAAGCTGACAGGGAAAAAGAAAAAAACACTAAATGACTTGGCTTTGTTGTTTTTTAGTTTCCTGAGAGAAAGTGGCCTTGACCCCCATGCATTACTGCTTTTGAGATTGTAACAGCAGATGGTATAAACTGACAGTTGGTGAAGACAACTAAAGATGTTTATCACATTGCAGGGTTGTGCAGGTGACTTTAAAAACAAAGGATTTGGAAGTGATAAAAAGTGGAGGCTGGCAGTAGAGATGGTAATAAAGCCACTAGCTACTTGAGGCAATGTCCTTTTTTATTTTTTTTTCTTTTATTGCACCTGATTGCAAATTAAAGTGGGGGAAAGAAAAAGATTAACCCCAGGCAGAAAAGAATATTCAGCCCCTGCCTCAGTGGTTTTCAAAACAAAAAACTGTAGTCTTTGATTTTTTCTTTCTTTTGCCTGCTGGTTGCCATACAAAGAGATATAGCTCAATAAAATGAAAGATCCACAGCACTGTGTTTCATAGCGAGGGCCTGGAGGGATTCTGAGCCAGGTTAATGGATATGATGGTTTTCCCTTCATTGATTTTTAAGATGATTATATTTTATTTATAGGCGAGAAAATAATAGTTAATCGTAGATTTATTGAAAACTTATTGCAAGGCTGCATAAATTGATAACAATAACAGTACATTTAGGGCAACAAAACTAGACTTGTCTTTAATCCCTTAAATGCTGATGTGCAGGGAATCTATTGACTTGAAATTAAATATGCTCTAACCTACAACTGATTCCAGGTGGAGAAGAGTTATATTTTTCAGGCTGCTCTGAAAGATTTCATTACACAAAGCTTCGGTACACCCGAGGTGTTTCTTTTGTAAAAACTATGTAAAAGGTCTAGGAGTCGAAAGCTCAGGGGTATGGTCATGTTGCTCTCTGGGGGCTTTAAGAACTGACATCCAAATCGGTCAGTCATTTGTCAGCTAAAAAGCCTACTGGTCAGCCATAATTGTGTCCAGAGGTTTGAATCCTAAACCAGGATGTGTGTGTTCTGAGATGCAGGTAAAACTCAAAACATCAGCTTATCATAACTCAGAATTCCATTGCCTTAAAACTATTCTGTTTTAATATCTTAAATGAACTTGATGCAGGTGGGCTGGGTCCAAAGAGCCGTGGGAGGGTCCCACAAGACCTGTCAAGAGAGTCCTTGGCTTCATGCAGGATAGAAATCAAATGTGAACCAAAGAGAATGAAAGTAGAGTTTATTGAATAACATGAATGACCTACAGAGAATAGCAGACAGAGTGTCTGGGAGACCTGGAAAAGGAGACGAGACTAAGTCTCATCACTTGAGGTTAGGGATTTGTATTGGAAAGGGGTCTCGGGCAGCCCTTGACGTGCTCCTTGAGGATTCCAGGCTAGGGTGTAATCAGAGGTGAGTGTCAGGTGAACAATAGATGTTATTCTATAAATTACCAAAGGTAGGGGATATTGATGCCAGCGTCAGTGGAGGTTTGTTCAAAGCTAACGTCCTGGAACATGTTTGGGATCTGGCTCTTAGATGTTATCAGGTGTTTAGGGCCTAGGACAAAGCTCAGAGAATGATTAATTTTTAAAATTTATTTATTTATTTATTTATTTATTTATTTATTTATTTATTTATTTATTTATTTATTTTCTCTTGAAGTGGGAACATAACTTCTTTGGCTTATTCAGAAATGGGACCTAGAAGAAAAATGACAGCCTTTCTAAAATGGAGTACCTTTGGCTTTCCTATCTCAAGTTCAGGGACCTTTTGGGTTTGGAGCAAATGAATTCCCATTAGCTAATCAGGGACAGTAATTTTTCCCAATCTGGACAGAAGAACACTGGGTCTTTGTCTCTCAACAGATTGAATAATTGTCAATACAGATCTGTGGCTCAGAAATGTCAGTGACAGGCCCTTGATACACAGTGCTTATCCTAAGTGGAGGAGCAAAAACATACTCTTCAGCAATTTAATTAGTCAGTTTTCCAGATAATTGAATGTTTATGTAGAGGAAAGGAGATGAAATGTGTAAAGTGTGCCCTAGTGACAGAGAACTTTGACCATTGAGTCACCCAAAATAACAATGTAGCATTGTTTTAAAGTATTTCAAAGTTCACTTTTATTAAAAGTACCATATTGGGCTTGCTTTGGCAGTGTGTATAAATAAATTTGGATCAGTATACAGATTAGCATGACCTTTGTGTGAGGATGAAATGCAAATTCATGAAGTATTTTTTTTTTTGCACTTTCAGCCAGAAGTACAACATGTATGTGCAAAAGCTAAAATGGCTTAACATTATGTTACACTTTACACTGAAAATGTATTACTGTGTGAACGGTCTATAATTAAGCCCAATGAGACATCTAGGGAGTCCATACATGCATCAGTGAGCAGATGCAGTTTACTTATTTATAGAATGTTTCTTTTTGAAAGTCTAGTCGTGGACATATTTGGATCACATTCATACAGTTATGAAAATAAAGATTTGATCATGGTCATTCTTCCAAAAATGCCATATTAACTCATGCTTTAGCTAATATGAATGGTAAACACTGACTTTTACCTGTGCTAAAAGATAAACCGAGGTAGATTAAAGAATTCTAAGTTTAAGGGGGCAAAAATAGATTCCAGTGGGCCAGCACCAAGCAGACGTGGCTAGGAGTGCTTTGCTGACAGCAGCTACGGGAAATACTCGTGGAGAAGAGGTGGAAGCAATGTAAGAAATTGTTTAGTTGGCGATACCTTGGGCGTTTGCCTTATTTGGGAAGGCGAGGTTGGCTGTTGGTGACAGGTTGTCCTTAGGTTTTGATTCCTTCACCTTGAGGCATTTCAGGCTTAGGTTTTGGTTTGCTTCAGAGGCTACTGTGAGGTATGAGAACCACCTCAGTCTGATGGTCTCCTTGTTTAATTAGTTTAATATCTACAAGGCTAATGTTCATTTTCAAAGTACATTGTGGGCTTGTTTTCCACAAAATTCAGCTTGAATGCTCAGTCACACTTGGTTAAATGCAGTGACAGTACATGGAAACAACTTTCTACCACAAATGCACTTACAAGTATCTCATCAAGAGCAAGCCAGCGTTCTAACGCGGATGCCAGGAGGCATCGACCTCCTATGTCTGCATCCAGGAGGTAACCAAAGTAACAGGACAGATTAACAACAGAGTAATGGGATTAATGAGATTTCTTTTTTTTTACTGGACTATTCTACGTTTAGTGGATTCATATATGTTATTTAAAGTTCTACAGTTCCATGAAAAAAGAGAATAGAATAAGAAGAAAGACCAGAAGTTTTAGCTCAGGTCCACAAGACTCTATCGAAAGGGAGAAGTTACTTTTTAATGACATTTTAATAAATGAATATCATTAATAAAATTTTATATTTATTTAAAAGTCATGTTGCATTTTCCTGCTAGGAAAATGTATAAATGCAAATAAATCTTTAAGCTGTACATGAATTTAAAAATACAGACACAATATTCGGGAAATAGTTACAGAAAAGACCAAAAAAGGATGTACTTTTAGATAAGAAACTGATTTGAAATGAAGCAAGAGAGGACCCATACCTTGAACACACACACACACACACACACACACACACACACACAATTTTTGCTATTGTTTTTCATTCAATTTCATTCTTTCTGGTCCTGTCTTGAAAGAATTGTCAATAAATTGTCCAGAAAACTGCAAAAAAAAAAAAAAAAAAAAGGCAACTCTGGTGAACATTCTTTCTCAACCAGGAAGATAAAGGACATGAAGATTTTCTCATGAGGAATCTTGTTTTCTCAAGATTTGAGGTTCACTTAAAAATATTATGCAATCATAACAATGATCATATTTTATCAAATATGTGGTGCTTCTCTGATAAGAAATTCTCACCTAGGTGGTCTAACTTACTTTTATCTTAAATCTATCTAAATTTCTTCCTATAATATCAGGGCACCTCAGTGACTCAATCGATAAGTGGCTGACTTGGCCTCAGGTCATGATCCCAGGGTCTTGGGATTGAGCCCTATGTTGGGCTCCCTGCTCAGCAGGGAGTCTGCTTTCTCCTCTCCCTCTGCTTGTGCGCGCTCTCTCTCTCTCTTCTTCTCTCAAATAAATAAAATCTTAAAAAAATAAACTTCTTCCTATAATATTGAATTATAGAAACTGAAAAGGGGCATTGTGGTAGGGTTTTTTTAACTTAATTTTTTGTTTCTGATGTCAAAAGTTATAGAGGTTTATTGTAAAAAGTTTGAAAAATCTGAGTGAACAAAAAGGAAAGGCCATTGTGAATCTCTAATCTAGAGATAATCTTTGTTGGCATGTGAACACATGGTTAGGATTATACATATTGCTTAGTTACCTATTTTTTTAACCATATATAATGAGAAAAGTTCTTTTGAACAAAAAATGTATAGATTGTTCCTTCAATGATTTAAGTATTTTTTTTAATTTTTTAAAAAATTTGTTTATGATAGTCACACACAGAGAGAGAGAGAGAGAGAGGCAGAGACACAGGCAGAGGGAGAAGCAGGCTCCATGCATCGGGAGCCCAACGTGGGACTCGATTCCGGGTCTCCAGGATCGCGCCCTGGGCCAAAGGCAGGCGCCAAATCGCTAAGCCACCCAGGGATCCCTGATTTAAGTATTTTTAATCACAGTATATCAGAGCGCATGTGTTCTTTTTGGCCAAATCATATTTCTGTTAAATTGTGATGTTTTCCAGTTTTTATTTCCTTATGTTTCTGTAGGTGCGCATTGGACTAGAACAATGCATATTGCATAAAGTTCAACCGATTTTCTTTAAGTTTTATTTCTGTGATATTGTGATATAGTAAGAAACATGTATTTTGGTCGTCATCCCATGCTTTGGGCCAGCCCTCCTAAAATCTTTGTAATTTTCTTTTTTCTAAAGATTTACTTACTTATGGGGGGGGGGCGGCGGTGGGAGCAGATGGAGAGGGAGAGAGAATCTCAAGCAGACTCTGTGCTGAGCATGGAGCCCAACATGGGGCTCAGTCTCATTGCCCTGAATCATGATCTGAGCCAAAAGCAAGAGTTGGAAGCTTAACCAACTATACCATCCAGGTGCACCAAGTCTTTATAATTTTCTAAGTGATAAGAACAATAGGAACATCTTTTGTTTTCATATTTATCTCTGACACCTGAGACAGCTTTGAACCTAAAAATGAAAGGAGCCTCTTTCATTATTCATAACAAGCCTCTTCCCACCACACCTGACTTTATGTTTTAAAGTGCTGAGTGTGGGGATCCCTGGGCAGCTCAGCAGTTTGGCATCTGCCTTTGGCCGGGGGTGTGATCCTGGAGACCCGAGATCGAGTCCCACATCGGGCTCCCTGCATGGAGCCTGATTCTCCCTCTGCCTGTCTCTGCCTCTCTCTCTTTCTCTTTCTGTCTGTCTCTCAGGAATAAATAAATAAAATCTTAAAAAAAATATAAAGTGCTGAGTGTAGTTAGTGTCAGGATGGTTTAATATGAGGGGACAAAAAAACCCTCAAATGTTTGGTGACTGATGAGTTGTGAGTAGGGAAACTAGCTTTTTAATTCCTGCTTTTGGTATCTTATCTCAGCCTCCCCTGGCAAATTTTCCAATCTGGCATGTATTTTGTATACTAAATAGATTTAATAAAATTTGTTTGTGAATAAATGTTATGAAGATATGTGACCATTCACAGTAATAATTACAACTCTCAGAATCCTCACTTTAACTCTAAGTTGACATAAAACATTAATATTTCAAGGAGAATAAAAGTACTAAAAATCTGGTCTAATGATTTATGAATTTCTTGGTAAAATACTATTCTTTTTTTGATCCTATTTATCTAAATAATACCCCTCTCACTGATTTAGCATAATCAAGAATTATAATTGTGAAATTCATCATTAGCACTCAAGGCAATCAACTGAAAAACTCAGGATTTCGAAGAATCCATTAAAATTATATAAAACTGCTTGCCTGTATGCCAGAAATAACCACTTAAAAACCATAATGGAAAATATTTCAGTTTATAATGACATCAAGTGTGCAAAATGCATGAGAATAACCTTAACAAGGTAACCTATTATTGGATTCTCTATAAGAAAATTCTGATTTTACTCCCTACTAACCTCAAAGCAGGACTCAGCAAGTGTTCATATTCTTTCCATAACTATACTCTTCAAAGATATTTTGAAACTCTGTAGAGTTTACCAAAAATATCCTTGACTTTTGGGAGGAGGGTTTACATGGCTTTTCCCACAATACCATTCTTTTTCAGAATGTCTTCTTTGGTATCTTAATAATTAAATCAGGGGAGGTCCTCTTTCGACCTTTCCCCCATGCAGCCTTTAATTTTGGAAACTAATAGGGCATGCAAGTGGTTAAAGAGATTTGTATATGAAATGCTCATTGGAATAGTAGGAGAAGCATTGTTTTTAACACATAAATGGAAAATGGTATAAACCAATAAACATACACAGGAAATAGAAAGCCAATAAACGCATGGAAAAATTAAATATTAAAGAATTTCAAACAAAAGCACATCATTTCACTTAATAAATTGGCAAACATTTAAGGAAAAGGTGAACATGCTCATTAAGTTTTTTTGAGATGTCACTCACATCTTGGTGGTAGTTCGAAATTGTAGTATTCCAACCAGCAATTTGGTAATATTATAAAAAATCTAAAATGTAGCCTATTTCCTTTACTTAGTTTAGAGTCTCACATTTCGTATGAAATGTCCTCTGAACCTCCTTGACCACAGTTTGAATCTTACCACATCAGACTATGTTTTCTTCTTAAGAAACACATCTCGTTAGCCAGACCCTTTGGTGAGTCAGAGTCACCTTGCTAATGGCATTGGTGTTCCTTGTGCAGAGACATGCAAGACCATTCACACACTGCCAGCAGGAGATACACTATTTATTGAACAGTGATTGTATTTTAGCATGTTTTCTAAGGGTTTCTCTTGTTTTATTTGTTAATACTCGTAACAGCCCAATGAAAGTAGGTATGATTTTTATCCCCATTTCACACGTAAGACACAAGGTATTTGACTAATTTCTCAAGGTCATGCAGGCATCTTGACACTAGAGTCTGAGCTTTAACCTTGGTGCTATATTGTCTATAAAAAGTGCCCAGCCTTAACCTCATCTATTCCTTTCCTAAGCATGTACTTTTTAACCATACTGACCTTTATTAAAAAAAAAAAAAGATTTTATTTATTCATGAGAAAGGCAGAGACCTAGGCAGAGGGAGAAGCAGGCTCCATGCAGGGAGCCTGATGTGGGACTTGATCCCAGGACCCTGGGGTCACGCTCTGAGCCAAAGGCAGACGCTCAACCCTGGAGCCACCTAGATGTCCCTAACTAAGATTCATTACCTTCCCTGAGTGTAACTCGCTCCCTGATCACTTTGAGATGCCTGTTAATTTTTCTACAAAGGATTCCTACGCTCAACTAACTTCTCATAAAACTTTACACTGAAAAGCCAGCACTGACATACCCATCATGCCATATTGTCAATGATGTTTTTGCTACTTATGGGAGAGCCTTTTCATTGCCTACCTGATATCCATTTTCATCTTTTAATAAAAAGGCTCTCAGGTTTCCTGGAGCTAGATGTTGCCCTGTTTCATATGGTAGTCATTGTAGGGGGCAGAGAGGAAAGCTCCTTAAATAGGGAGGGGTGTGGTCTTACTGCCAATACTTCCTTCTTGCCAGTGCTCCAACATCTAGATTGTGATCTTGAGGATTAAGGATAATAAAGGGAAAAGATCAGAGAAGCCCAAGGCCCTGGTAACTTCAGAAACTACCATCTTTGGGCTGTTCACCCATGTTAGGTGCATCTCTGTTAATAGTAGCTGAATGCAATTGCTTACCGATAATATTTGTCAAGGGTAGTTTGAAAAAACAAAATTAAATCAAGTAAATTTGAAGGTCTGATTGGCTTTATTGAGTGATTTGTGATCCAGGCAGCACCCCATGTAGCAAGTAGGGGAAAACTGCAGGGAGTTGTACAAAATGCAAGGTTTTTATAGGGAAGAAAGGGAGGCAAGGAAGTTATTAGCAAAAGGGGAAGAAGGACAGAGAGGTTTTAACACACAGATGACCTCCTCTTCCTTTGAGGGATGGAGAAGACCCATGTAACAGATTACCTCACTGGCCCTGAGCAGAATATCCTTGACTTTCCCGTTAAGACGGGTGGGAAAGGTTGAAACTGACAGTAGCTTGGGTATTTTTTTTTTAATTTTTATTTATTTATGATAGTCACAGAGAGAGAGAGAGAGGCAGAGACACAGGCAGAGGGAGAAGCAGGCTCCATGCACCGGGAGCCCGACGTGGGATTCGATCCCGGGTCTCCAGGATCGTGCCCTGGGCCAAAGGCAGGCGCCAAACCGCTGCGCCACCCAGGGATCCCTAGCTTGGGTATTAAGTCCAGATTTGGTGACTTGGCTTGAGTGATGCCATTTTGGGCCTGTGGTTTTCTTTAACAATAGAAACTGAATTTTACAGGTTGTTTTTTTTTTTTTCATACCTAATGTTTATACTTCAGTCCCAGGCATACAGTTGGCATACCCACAAATGCTTGTTCCATATGTGGAATTTTTTGCATTGGGAAAGTCATAAGTAATATTATTGTAGAACTTAAGTAAACACTGGGGATTTATGACAATTTTTTTCTCTTTAACTTGACCCTGTAATCAAGTTCAAGCAACCCTCTTTATATGTTATATCAAATATGCACATACACTTTCGTTCAATTTTTAATCCATTTCTTACCAGGTTTCTGGTGCTTGGGGTACAATGGAAAAATTGGGACAATGCTGCACCTGATTTAGGGTGAGAATGTCTTTGCATTTGAGCATAATGTTGAAAGTGAGATTCATCCCTGAGTCATCTTGATAATCACCTTAGCAGTCTACTTTAATAGAACTTATTTTGAATTTGGATATGCTCTTGCTTTTTTGAATATATGTTGCTTCCAAGAAAAGATTGTGTTCACGTTGAACAAAACTCTTTACTTTTGAAATGTTTAGTTAATATTTAATTGGTGGTGCCCAGTCGTTTCCTTTGTCATTCTGTTTACAGAAGACAAGAAGAAAACATGAGGTTATATATTGCCCAAGTCAGGTGCACAGATAATTGATTTGGAGGCAATAAGAGGTTAGGCAAATGAAATAAGGATGCTATTCTAAAATGTAATATCCTGAAACATACCTAATTACATACTTATGATCTTGGATAGATTGAATCTTGGATAGATTGAACCAATAAAATCCAAGAAGCATTTTATTTTCTCAGTGTATGTGTGCAGCAAACCCTAAGCAATCGTTTTCAGAGGCTTATGGTATCCACCAGTTTTGCTTTATCTCTGGTGTTGTCCATAGAGATGTTGCCATAAAAATAGACACACCTACTCGGATTTTTATTCATAATTCCACAATGTTTGTGCACTTTAGGGTATTTATTGTTACTTCAGCTAGACCATCTGATTCACCTTTTCAATAAGAACTGATTACAGGAACATTTAGCTCAAGTGTTTACCGCCTCTTCTTCTATGGAGACAGGCCATTTCTTCCTTTTTTTTCTAGGTTCACCCTTTCTCCCATCCATCAGGAAATCTATCAAAGGGCTTCAGTAACAGATGATTCCTCCTGGTTTTCCCTCTACTCTTTATCTTCGTAAGAAATACCAAGAACAAATTCTGACCAGCAGCTTAATTATTTCTTCATTTTTTGCCTCTTTGATGTCTCTTATACTTTACCTTTATAAATCTTCCAAGTCCTAATTTTTGAGCTGGAAAAACCCTCTATTCGTCTTGATATGAATGGCCAACCTTAGGAAGTATGGAGAGTTTACCTAATTTTTCGAGTGTTAAATGTCCCATACATGATACCCAGAGTTGCTCTCAAGAATTGAGATTGGAGACAAAATCAGAGTTTTCAGCTGCTATACAAACTACAAAGTGGACAGTCTACTCTCTTCATGAACTTGAGATCTTTTTCAGTCCAGGGATAATATTATAGGTAACTAAATTTTACTTCATTTCTGTTAGTTCCCTGGCTTCAATAATAATGATGAATTCCTTTGGTTTTTTATTTTTAAGTGCTGAGAAGCCCTGTGGCTCTGTTAGAGTGACAGTATCCCCGTGGGGAGTCCTTGCTATGGACACTATAGGTCCTCTTTAGTTGCTCATTCTGTTTCTTCCTAATTTGATGGTTCCTTGTTTCTTCTGGACGCTTTTCCAGAAACACCTTACATTCCCAAATGTCAACTCATCTCTCCATCCCATTAAATTTCTTTAAGCTACCAATATCCATCTGTGACTGTCTGTAGACCTATCTAAAATCTATTTATGTTCTTTTATCTATGAAATGTGATAATTTTGATGCCTACTAAATTCTAAAAACAAATATATGCTTTACACACATTAAAAATGTAATTCTCCAAAGAATCTTATAAGATAGATATTACCACATTTTATAGAAGAAGCTACATTTTAACTTAACTACTTATAGTAGCAACAAAACAATAACCATTATTTATTGAATGCCTAGTATATGGTAGGCATTGTGCTAAGATCCTTACTTATTTTTTAGGTCTTATTTGAAACTGGATTTAAAGCCATTTAATCATTCTCTAATTTTCATAGCAAACCTGGAAATCTCATTTTAGAGATGATGAAAAGATCTTCTACTTTGTTTATAAACCTCTATTTATACGTTTTATGTTTATACAATTTTGAGGGGAGCTTCTTCCTGATTGCCTACCCCTTGCCTTGTTCTCTTTATTATATGCCCTCATAGTAGCCAGAAATTTTTATTTATAGCACTTGTTCCACTTCATATATTTACCTGCTTTATAAATGTTACATATAGCTAAGTGTTAAATATAGCCAAAATAAAATAGAAAAATATTCTGTTCCATTTTTCTGAAATACGCTTTTCTTGATTTATTGTCTGGCATCCTTGAGCAAGAGCCACTTATTGAGGGAATATTCTTATCCCTAGATTAGATCTCTCTCTTAAATGTTCCTTTAGTCTTGTATAATTCTCCTTCAAAGAATTTAGCAAGGTTTTGATGAACTAATTATTGTTTGATTAAGACTTCACTTTTTTAGAAAGAGCAGTTTTTGGTTCACAACATAACTAAGAGGAAGGTACAGAGATTTCCCATAACCTCCTTGTCCCCACACATGCATAGCCCTCCCATTGTCAACCAGAGTGATATGTTTGTGACACTCAATGAACCCCACATTGACCTATCATTAGCTCCCAAAGTTCGTGGTTTATTTCTGATTCACTCTTGGTGTTGTACATTCTATGGGTTTGGACAAATGTGTAATGACTTGTGTCTACTATTACAGTATCACCCAGAGTAGTATTTTCCCTGACTTAAAACTGCCTGTTCACCTGTGCCACCTTCTTACCCATCTCCAACCACAGATATTTTCACTGTCTTCATAGTTTTGTCTTTTCCAGAATGTCATATAGTTGAAATCATACAATATGTAGCCTTTTGGGTTGATTTCCTTCACTTAGTAATATGCATTTAATTTTACTCCATGTTTTTTCATGGCTTGATAGCTTATTTCTTCCTAGTGCTGAGTAGTGTTCTATTGTCTTGATATACCACAGGTTATTTATCTACTCACTTCTGGAAGGATGAGTAGGTTGCTGCTGAGTTTTGGTAGTTTTGAATAAAGTTGCCACAAACATCAAATGCAGATTTTTTTTTTGTGGATAAAGTTTCATCTCCTTAGTAATTGATTTTTAAAAAATAAGTTCATTTAGTCAATGTATATTTATTCCTACCTTCTTATGTGCTACACATTGTTCTGGTTCTGGGTGTGGAGTGGTACATGCTTTCATGTCTGCTGTCCCTGGAGAATGGAGGGTCCATGAGGGTGGACATATGTCTAGTGGGTTCATCACTGTATTCACAGATTTTAACATGTTTATTGACATATTGATATATAAAAGATGCATTTACATCTAAGAGACTGAGAAAGGTTGAAAGGAAAAGGATAAGCAAAGAGGCAACAGACAAATGCAAGCATAAACAAACCAGGAAGCACCGTAATAATTAATATCAGACAGCATTGAATCAAATATAAAAGTGTCTTAAAATGATAAAGCTATGATCTTCAGTGAGAAGCTGGTATTGACAATTATGTGCAATAAATGCAACAAAATGTCAAAATTCGTATTAATTGACTAAATAATGAAAACATGGTGAAACCTTCCTTAATTTTTGTACACATATTTTTTTCACCTTTTTTCTGCCCTAAAAATCCCTAGGTATAATAAGTCATGTGAAACACTAGGATCTGGTCATCAACTCCTGAAATTTACATGGATTCCTGGATGGAACTCATGAATATAGTGAGGAGATTCATGGATTGCCATAACATATTGAAAAACTGGGGGATTATTTTTCCTGTGTTAACAAACCTTGGGTCACTGCCCTAGTTTGTGGATTTTTAAAATTCTTTTCTGGTAATGCTCTGTCATGTTCAACTCAAATCCAAGTGTCTGTGCTTCTGAAGTCTGTGTTCCTTACATACCAGTGTGCTGTCCCCTTCTGCCCAGCCTTCCTCGCCCTTTGTTTTCTCTGTCGCTATAGGTCAATTAGGCTCTCAGAGGCAAGTGATAGAAACAGCTAAATAAAGGGACACAAAGACAGAGGAGCCCTTACTTTAAAGGTTGAAGTTAAATAATTTTTAAAACTGCATTAAAAAAATCCAGTTAAACTCTCATTTAAATGTAGAGGTGTAAGAAATATTCTCATGCATACAAGAAGTTTGAAAATATATCCCACAAAGACATTCTTTGTCTTCCAATAAGAGAAATAAATATAGGAGGTAGCAACAAGATTAAGTGGAAAGGAAGAGTATGAGTGAATAGCTTACTAAATGCTAATTTTATCTTTTAAAAAAGGGCATGAACAAATAAAGCAAACAAAGATAATGTCTGAGCAATATAGAATTAAAAATCTAGACATGCCATTTCGAAGTGGGGGGAGGGAGGCGGAGACCAAGTGTATGTCTTATTTTAAGGGAAGGAAGTAAGGATATAGATACATCTAAGAGATTGTTAGAGAAAGATAAACAGAACACAACGACCAAGGACCAGAATGAGAGAGTGAGTGCATGATTGTAAGGCTAGAAGAAATTTTGTATTAGCTATAGAAAGGGAAGAGAATAAAAAGAAAACCTCCAAATAATAAGAAATAAACATGAAATATGAAATATTAAATAGGGGAGAAATGTTCTAATGTCAGGGTAAATGGATAAAATTTGCTAATTAAACATAGAAACATGGATCAGATGAAAATATATGATACATGATAAATGAGGCCTCACAAAGGAAAAGATAAACATCTGGTGTTCAGGAAATTAGCTCATTAAATGCAGAAAAATTAAAGCTGATTCCTTCCTTACACCATATAGATAGGTGGATGCCACATTAATGAAAGATGTAAATGTAAATGGTTAAACTATAAAACAAAGAATAAAATCTATCAGGATATCTTTGTGACCTAGAGATTAACAAAAATAATCTGTCATATAAGATTCAAAAATAAGAATCCAAAAGTCAAAAAAATAGAGAGAGATAAATGTTACAATCAAAATGAAGGGATTCCTACTGAAAGACAATAAACGAAGTTCACATACTGGGCCAAGATATTTGAAACATCTAAAACTTACAAGGAGTTCATATTTACAGTAGGAAAAAAAACCCTGGAAATCCCCAATAAAAAGGCATAAAATCCAGTAGGAAAATGCACAGAAGTTATATACAATTTGACAGACAAAACTCAAAATCTGGCAGATGTTAGAAGAAATGCTCAATATCAATAGTTATCAGAGAAATGTTAATTAGGATAAGAATGATATGATACCTAACACTCACCAGCATATGGAATAGTATAAGAAAAAGGCAAGTTTGAGTGAACAGTGAGGAATTCTCTTGATCTGTGATGGGAGGGCCATTCTGCAGGGCAGTTGGGCAGCATTTGGTAAGATTATGTCTGTGTACTCAAAAACCCCATTGCTATCCCAAAGAAATTCTCTCGCTTAACCTCAAGGTGATAATGTCAAAAAAATTTGAGTCTGTCAGTTTAGGTTTTTTTTGATGGAGTTGGATTCATCAATAAAATACATAAGTAAAATATGATACATTAATATATACTGTAGAACCATATGTGCATAAAAAGGAACCAGACAGATGTAGCACTAAAAATCTGGGCAGATTTTTAAGAATAGCATTAATAGGACAAAAGTAAGAAGCAGAATATGGTTCATAGCATAACACTGTTTGTGTAATTTAAACACATAAGCTCAAAAAAAAAAACCCAAAAAACAAAAAACACTGCTTCATATTTTATAAGAATACATGCATATTTGAAGAAATGAGGTAATGTATTGAAGTAGATGGTCAGGAAGGCAGAGTAATGGAGGCAGGATTTGGCATAAAGGGAAAAACTAACAAGAAAAGGTCTGGAGTAGCCCCGTTTCCCAAGATAGGAAGACGGACAGGCACAGAGAAAGCAAAGGGAAAGAACTGGCAAAATGGAAGCAAAATGGGTAGGGGGACTCTAGGTGGCAGTTCCCCTTCCCCCTTCCGAGCTCTCTTTTCTTGAACTCTATAACAAGCTTCTGAGTAAGATTTCACTTTGAAAACAAATTTCTAGTGCTAAAAAAGCAGTGTTACAGACACAGACCTAATAGGTAAAGCCCCGTGCTGGGAAGCAGCTTCCTTAAATTCCACAACCTGCCCCAACACAATCTGTGTGCCTTAGGGTGAAACCCTGAAACCTTTGTTTCCTTATCTGTAAACTGAGAGTAAAACACCTCTGGTTTTCTTAATGTCTCAAGATTGTTATGATAAGGGGGAAAAAAAGCCTGATGACCCTTGAAATTATATCTAAAATCAATGAGTCATGCAAGAGAATACCTGTTGCGGTGCCATATTAATCTCTAGCATTGTTCTTGCCCAGAGGTTTCTCTGGAGCACCTGTGAGTAGTAAAAAAAATTACTGGGATCAGATGCAGACATATGCCTATGGAAATCTCTGTCCTCGCCCCAGACTCCCTCCTAACCCCACCCCAAGTGAATAATGAGATGAGGTCCTCAGATATTCTTCTAGTCAGATACTCCCTTATTAGAAGCAGGTCTAGGCTAGGCTCCCTTAGACCAAATAAATAGTTTGATTTATAAAATGTCTTGCGTGTATTGTTTCCCTTCTCTTTTCCTGATTTATCTTTTTAATTAATCCGGTGGTTCTCAACTTTTTGGTCCCAGAGACATTTTATACTCTTAAAAATGATGGAAAACTCCACAGAGCTTTTGACTTTTGTAGGTCAGATCCATTGATATTTACTAGATTGGATATTAAAACTGGGGTTAAAAATTCTTTATTCATTAATTATAGCATACCCATTGTAGTTAACATAAAAGACATTTTCAAAGCAAATAACTCTATAGCCCAAAAGAAATATTTTCCAAAAGCAAAAAAGGAAGAAAAATAGAAGAGTGGTATTATTTTTAGTTTATAAGTCTTTTCAGGTTTTATAACTGCTTCCAGAGGAATATGTTCAATAAACATTGAGTGTAGGTATCAAATACTGTCTCAGAAAATTTTGTAGCACAGAATACACAATTTTGGTGGTTTGAAAATAGCCTGATACTGGATTTTGTCTTTCATCTGCTATTGAAAGAGTAGCATTTTCTATTTTAAGCTTAATGAAGGAATACAGGAAAATTTGACTTTAACTTATTTGTCTCACAAATGACTTTTATAAGGAACATTAAAACTATCTAGAATAACAGTAGATTGAACTATATGAAATTGCAAATACTTGACCGCTTTTTTTGACCTATAAAAACAGAAATTTGTATGGGTCTTTCTAAAAGTACAGGAGTGTAAAGCCTACTTGTGTTCTTTTAAATAATCTTTATTAAGGAAGAGGTTTAACTTCCCTGAGGAAGAGTTTAGGCTATCCTTTAAGAAAAACAGTAGTCTTGGAGCAGATTCCTGAAAAAGTTTGAAGATGTAGTTTATGGGTTGATTTCTTGACCAATGGTGGAAGATTCAAGATGGCCATGGAAGTTTATGATAAAAATTGTCAGTTCTCATCTTGTATTCTTGACCCAGTATATAACATTTTGCTTGAGATGAGAACAGATTTCAGTTTTTTTTTAAATTAAAATACTAGATATCAGGGGTACAGTTGATAATACTAGTCTTAAAATGGTCCATTTTTATTACTGCTAAATAATAAACCCACCATTACAGTACCAGTATAGCAATAATACTTTGAATCAGAAGAATGTATTTGTATTTGTCCATTCAAAACACTTATTGTGATATATATATATCTAATATTCATATAAATATATATCTACATAGTGATATTTTTTACTTACAATGTATTCCTTCTTAGACCAAGGCCCATCCTATCAAACCCAAGAGTTATGTAAAGATATTGCTTGGCATTGATGCTTCATATTTTAAATACAAATAGTTACTGTGTTCTGATATTCTAATGTGCTACAACCAAAGCAATCACTTTTTAATTTACGGTGAATCTAAATTTTAATCATTTTTTTCCCCTTGAACTGTGTACTAGTGATAAATTATTTGAAAGACAGTGTGAAATGTCTACAAATCTCCTATGACAGTATAACTCATTTAGTGTCTTAAATCAACAGTGTTTTGCACCGGGAGCCTAGGGAACCAGCACTTTTAGCTAAAAGAAGGCATAGGCAAACTCGGAAAGGCTTTCTTTCCTTTGGATATCATTGTACAGAAAAGTCAAAGGTGGTTTTTTTTGTTTGTTTGTTTGGTTGTTTGTTTGTTTTTTCCCCACTCACACTCAGTCTTGTCAGTACCCAGGTCGTGGCTAGTCAAGATAAGATACCTGCATGTACCTCAGTATCTTATCAAAGCCCATTCAGAGCATTCTACCACCAGTCTTAGAGAATGTACATCAAGTAGAGGATCTCTAAGTATGTATGGGGCAGTGAGAATGGAAGTAATATCATAGAGAATATAATTTTCAGTGGAAGGATTGGGTTCAAGAAGAATGGGAGACATTCAGTTACTGGCATTAAAGAAGCAATACATGGGGTCCATTAAGGAAGGAGAAAACAAAACTCTGTCAGTGTCGGCCACAGCCCAGTGCTTTCAAATCCTGCATCCCATCTACTGTCCTGCTGGCGGGGGTCTTACTCACCAGGCCACCTCTCCGATGTATCCAGGGGAAGGGGAACTGAGACACTGCTGCTGGCTGTGGGATGGGCTCGGGGAATTTGACAAGGAATCATAAATCAAAGAGAAGTCTGTCTCTTCTCTAATTATTAAGTCATGTTCATTTTTCTTGGGAAACAATAGCAGAGACTTACATGTACTCAGGCAAAAGTGCATAGTCAGATAATTGCTTGATATCTTTTTGTTTCTCCTCTTAGGCCATGTTTCTGTCCAAACCGTTTTCAAATCTGGTTTCTGACTCCTATGTTTTCTGTCTTGTGCCTGTGGCATCCCAAACCCAAACATAGTACTGCGTTTGGAAAGAAGGTTAACTAATGTGAAATCAAAAAACGGAGGGTGGGTGAAGCTGTATGACCATCTGTTTTTTATGTACAGAACACAATGTGAGACATCATAGCTAGATGGAAAGTAGCCCACTATACCTTCCTCTTTCTGCCCCAATAGGAGCGCCTTTCTTTTCTTCCTTAGTTACTGTCCTCTCCCTGATGGAGAAATACATTGGACAGAAGCATCATAAGATGGGACTGGATCATGGGTGTTTAAGAAATATATAATGTAATGTGTTTGGTAAAAACCACCTACATTGTTTTCTGGGATGTGCATATGATAGGAAATTAGGATGCTAAAATGTATGTGGATGAGATAGCACATTTCCCCTCAGCTGTTAAATCAGTGTAGCATAATATCTTTGTATGCTTTATTAAAAAATATGCTAATCTGTAATTCTGGCCATAGAAATTGGGGAGAGGCCTAAAGATATTTTACAAGAACTACTATTTATTAAGATACAGTATTAATTGCCTTAAAGCCTTGAGTAAGAGGTTTCTCTTTCTCTCTCCCTTGATAAAACATATCATATATAAAATTTTTATCATGTCATCCCTCCACTCCACTACTTTCTCCTTATCTGTGCTTCTGATCTGTCTTTTTTTTTTTTTTTTTTTTAAAAAACTGATCTCCTAAAACAAGTCTGACAAAGCAGGTAGATAGAGCGGCATGGCTTATTTTCATAAAGAAGCTGATAAGCACTGGTTTGTAGATAAATGCCCACTTAGTTACAACTTTGGAGAAGGCTTTGCTGAATATTTTAAATTAGGGGCCTTATTTACCATTTCGGTTTTTTGATGTCACTGATTACGTGAAATACTGATTCAGGAAATAAATTCATAGAAATTCTATGGCAAGCAGGTACATTGCCCTTAATAAGAAACTTGATTTAAGTAACCATTACCAAGACCAACAACACCACACAGGTTCCATGTATCAGAAAGTATTTATTCTCAGAAATTCCCTTCAAAACTGCGTTGGCTCTATCTTGGTTATCCCCACATGCAATTGTCTGACAATGTCTCAGTAACAGGGCAGCTCTGTCCTGTAAATAGCTTCAGAAAATAACTTCATAAACACAATGCAATTATACAAATAAGATTTAAAACAACTTTGATAAAAGATAGTTTTAGAGTAATTTGATTAAAGCCATAAATTATTCTTTATCTGTTTCCTTGTTACCATTCATGGTTTGACACTTGTGGAGTAAACTGATGTTAATATATGCATTAGGAAGAATTCCCCTCCTGAGAGCCAGTTAGCTTACAAAGTGATATTTAATGTTTCTATCATATTTATTTAACTAAAATGGCTGATTAGATGTTAAACAGAACAGAGGTTAATGATCTTTGTTATTGGTATTATAAAAAATTAAAGAAATAAAATAGAGTTAATGATGTATGCCATTATTGTTATTATGGAGATTAAAACATGCAGTTGTTGGCTGCCGTGAAAAAATGGGCACCAAGCTGTGAGTAATTAGCAAAAGTATATTATCTTCTAACCTTATAATTAATTATTTTGTTTGACTGTACTAGTATTTTTTTTATGTTGGTCTTCATTGGCTTCAAGATAACATACAAATCTGTACATAATTTTAAAACTAAGTGATGAAAGCAAACTTATGACGATATTCTACATCTGAGAAAGAACCAATGAAATCTATAGCCAATACCAAAGAAAACACATGGCAGGAGACAAGATAGCCAACTATTTCTAGACATGGGAAGTCAGTGGGAACCTCTTGGAAAAAGCTTTTAAGACCTTCGTTAGCTTTGGAGCAATCAAAACTTCTAACTCTTTGACACTTCTACTTATTCTACTTCTACTCTTTGTTCTCTGGATTGTACAGTAAAAAGATTTCTGTTTTCCTTTTCCACATGCATTATTTCTAAGGTTGTCAGATTTAGGAAACAAATGGATGTCTGGTTACATTTTAAGAATTCAGATAAACTCCGAAAAATATTTTAGTATAAGGGCTTCCATGAGATATTCTGGATCTATTTATGCTAAAAAATATTTGTTATTTACCTGCAATTCAAATTTAACTAGGAATCTTGTGGATTATCTGGCCACTTTAATTATTTTGAGCTTTTTGAATTTTATTCCACTAGCCCTGGCTACTAAATTCAGACATTAGATTTGGAATGGAATGTTCTCAGGGCATAAGAGTGCAAGTATTCTTCTCTTGTAGTTAAATTGAAATTTGTAAGGTTTTCTACATCATTTGTGTATTCAGAAATCACAAGAACATTCATGTCTGTTTATAGAATATTTCTATATGGTTGCCCTACAAAAGTTTCTAAATACAGATGTCTTTTCTTAAGTTCTTCATGTCCCTGGTTTCATAGCTAGATATTCTACACCAGAAGGGTATGATAGATGGAGTGTAGGAAACAAGAGTAGAAACTATATGATAGTGAAATGTATGTCAAAAGCTATTGATTTGTTACTGACTGGCAATCCTTCAACATTCCCTCTGCCCTGCATACCTATCCCTCGTCACTATGACAGGTAACGTACAAAGAGTTATAGATTTCGAATTGCTTGTTGAGGAGATTATTAATACACACTCTTTTTTTTTCTTTTTACAAGGAACTAATGAAAGATCTAAGAAAGTTTGGGATATTTGAATGCTGATGAAGTTTACAAAGCTAATTTTTAAATTTAGTCTGTTAAAGTAAAATGTTTTACATCATTACATTGGTCTGTGCTTAGTGCCTAAAGTGAGTAAAATTTTGAGGGGATGGAAATATGCTTGATTTAGTCCATTTATGGTGTTTATTGGATTTCCACAGTTTGCTCCTAATTATGTTATTCTAGAAGGAGGGACGTATTAGGCTGAGGGTTTTTATTCACCCTTGTTAATTCATTAGACTCCATTTCTTTGGAGGAAATAGAAGAATAAATTTATCCTTGATCTTGATCCAATTTGCATGTAGGTCAACAAACGTGTGAGTTCATAAGAGAGATAATCCTTTATTTTTGTGTGGCTCTCAGGGAAGAGTGCTGTGTAATACGAACCCATGTGTCTTTAACATTTATACATGAGTTAAGCATGTTGACTTCTTATCCTGATATGTCAATTAGCATTTGTTTATAGGCAAGTTTTCTTAAACTTGTTGATAGATATATTTTATATTTATATGAGGCATAAAAACCCAAAGCCTTTGTGTTGAATCCATTCTTTCAATTAAAATTTAACCTTTTCTTAATACCTTTTAGAGATTGAAGTCCATGTGGTCACAGAGATACATTAAGATTGAACCATATGAAATTGTTAATATTTGTCTGGTTTTCATTAACAACAATGACAATGTTATATAGTACGTTCAAATATAAGTTCTTTTATCTTCCCTGGAGAAATTTGGGAATATCAACAATGTATAGTAACATATGGAAATTTGCGGTCATGTAGACCAATACCTCTCATACTTTTGTCGTCCATATGTATTGAATACCATCTGTATTTTTATCTACTTAGTTTTTTTCATTGAATCAATTTTTTAATCTATCTTTCTCTCTTTCTTTCTCTCTTATTTTGTTAAAGATTTATTTTTATTTATTTATGATAGACAGAGAGAGAGAGAGAGAGAGAGAGAGAGAGGCAGAGACACAGGCAGAGGGAGAAGCAGGCTCCATGCCAGGAGCCCGACGCGGGACTCAATCCCGGGACTCCAGGATCCACCCTGGGCCAAAGGCAGGTGTGAAACCGTTGACCCATCCAGGGATCCCCTGAATCACTTTTTTTACTTGATCTTAGCCAAAAGGCTGAGAAGTGCTCATTGAGTCACTTTTTAAAACTTAAGTAAATGTAATCATTTTAAGTATTATTATCCATTAAGGCATGCTGGTTTGGAATGCTAGCTACATATTTGCTAGTAGCTCTTGGGTTCATTAGTGTACCACTTTATCTCCTAAACAGGACTTGCATCATACCTTGGAAAACCCCTAGTGTTAATAGAAAATGCTATAGTAGTTCTGCTACATTAGACATTTTAAAAATGTTTCTGGAAATTCAGGCACAGATGTAGGCCACCAGGGAGAAATTTCAATAACATAAATCTGAAACAAAAATGGAGATAACAATTTTTTCCTCTAAATTCTATACTAGTTTATAGGATATAGTAGGTTGAATGGTAAGAAATCAGCATTATGGATCAAAAATGTTTGCATAGGAGTGTTCGGTGGCTCAGTCAGTTTAGCATCCAACTCTAGGTTTCGGCTAGGGTCATGATCTTATTGGTGGTGGGATAGAGCCCTGTATTCGGGCTCCATGCTCAGCAGGGAGTCTGCTTGAAGATTCTCTCCCTCTGCCCCTTCCTGCTTGCTCTCTCTTACTCTCTTTCTTGCTCTCGCTCTCTCTCAAATTAAATAAATGAATCTAAATGTTCGCATATTGGCAATTTCATATGGCTTAATCTAGTATGTAGAGGAAAAGATTCCTTTTCCTGAGAGAAATTAAACCAACTTTATAGTTATAGATGATCTATGAAGATATATATGAAGATATCGATATCTATGAAGATATAGATATAGATTATGAAGACTTATTATTTTAAATAATTTTATTTTATTTGTCAGATAGGGTTTTCCACTGTCCATTGACACACGTAGCTTGTCAGAGGGACTCATTCCCTTGGCCATTTTATGGCAGTATTTGTACTGACCTTTTATATAAAGCAAGTGAAAGCAGTGCAGGTAGTAGTAGGACTAGATAAAGTAGCATACCTGCTTCTGATTACCTATATCTTACTCTGATTGAGTGAGACATCTACAAAGAAGATAACCTCTTACCAGATGGATCATTTGCCTCCTATCCACAGCCAGTCAAGTGGATAGAAGTATATCAACTAGCTGGGAGCAATCATCATCTTGCTAAGTATATGGAAGGCAGACAAGCATGAGATATGTGCACATGAATTGTCCTCTTTCAAAGGTCAGGTCACTACATTGCTAATATATGCTTGGATGCAGTATGCCCAAATGTCCAGAGTTTAATTTTTCTGATGTCACCACCACTTGGATCCCATAATATGTGGTGACACTGGAAGATAGTAAGAAAATAACAAGAAATTTCAGTAGTGTGAAAGATTTTGCTGCCTTCGAGAGAGCCAAAATATCTAAGAATTTATGCCGAATTCCTTTTTATTCTCTTCAACAGGTGCTTATCATTATTTCTTATTTTAAAAATACGTGGCTTTTTTTTTAAATTGGACTACTATTATGAATGCAATGAATAAATGGCAGTGCATTATAAATAGGAAATTCCTATAGTGTTAGCTATTTAAAGTACTTAATTTGTATTTGGAAAAGACATTATTTTAGCAAATCCTATAATTCTCTTTTGGGTGACGGTATTCAGTGACATTTTTTCCAGTGTGAAGACAATTGTGGTGGAACAGGAGGAGGAGAAGTAAGGTATGCTAAAACAAGTATAGAATTTATTTATTTTTATTTTTACGGTTAAAGTTTTATTGAGGTATAATGGCATATAATAAACTGCATATTTAGAGTATATAATTTAAGTTTTAACTTATGTATACACCCATGAAATCATCATCGCACTCAAAATAATGAACATCTCTATTGTCCCGCAGTTTCCTTATGCCCCCTTGTAGTTCAACCCTTTCACCCCTTTTTACTCTCGTCTCTATGCTGCCTCCTGTCACTATAAATTAGTTTGTGCTCCTAGAATTTTGTGTAAATAGAATTGTACAGCACACACTCTTTTTCTGTCTTGTTAAGTTCACTCAACGTAATTATCTTGAGATTCATTTATATTGTTGTGTGTTATCAGTAGTTTGTTCCTTGTATTGCGGAGTGATATTCCACTGTACGAGTGCATCATAATTTGTCTATTCATGTACCTGTCGATGGACATTTGTGTTATTTCCAGTTTGGGTTTTTCAAATAAAACTGCCATGAGCATTCAACTGCTAGTCTTGGTATAGAATTTAAATTGTTGAATACATGGAAAGTGTCTGATAAATAATTATTTTATTTAAATACATATTCCAAAATTATTTGAAAGTGGCGAAGTCAACTTTAATGATTTTTCTATTTTTATAAAGGGCCTTTAGCAACTTTTTAAAGTTTCTCTTAAAATTTGGGTATAGCTAAACCTCAGAGATAATGTTCTGAATGATTTTAATCTATTTGTGTGTAATGAATACAAATAAATAATTAGTTATTTTATATAGATTCTACAGTGGATTAATACACAAAATATTTAGTGTAAATAATTTAATGGGAGTAGGTCTTAGCTACATGCCTAAAAATTCTTGAATATATTTTTTAAATGGAATATCTTATTGTTATCTAAGTGGACAAAAGAAGCTAAGGTACCTTCACTAATTATCCCAGGATTTCTACAAAGTATCAGTGACTTTGGAAAAGTTATAATAAAAATGTGCACATATTGAGATGCCTGGATGGTTCAGTGGTTGAGCATCTGCTTTGGCTCAGGTTGTGACCCCAGGGTCCTGGGATCCAGTGCCACATCGGGCTCCCGGCACGGAGCCTGCTTCTCCCTCTGCCTGTGTCTCTGTGTCTCTCATGAATAAATAAGTAAAATCTTTAAAAAAAATAAAAATGGGCACATATAAATATTTTGATAGAAACGTATTTTATAAAAAAAAAGAAACGTATTTTATTGCTCTAGTAAAAATTTTATAATTGTTATTTATGAACTGGTGGTGGTGGAAATATAACTTAGCAGGTAATTTTCTTCAGTCGTTCTTACAAATGACTTCAAAAACATTAGGTTAAACATAAAATTTGGCAAAAAAAATTTGCACTAGCGCCACCCACATTAGCCATGGTGAATCACATTGGATAAGGTCATAGTATTACTCATTTTTTTTTTTTTGCTACATTAGATGATGAATGCATAATTTCAAAATAACCAGAACACAAATACATAAAAGAAATGCAAATATGTTGGAAAATTTTTGAGAAGGTTATACATTCCTCACAGAGTGGAAACGGGTTAGTAAATCATTCTTTCAAATCAGAGATTTATTTTCACATCATATATTTAAAAGCTGTAATTCAGGGATTCTGCTTGTTTTGTTTTCTTCCATTATCAGCAATAACCTTAAAAATCTTTCATCTTTCATAGTACAGGTTCAGTATTATCTATCAGATAACATGTTTCACAGGTTAATTTTTCTATTGAATTTTTGCACTTTTGATAACAGTGAAAACATTGTAAGTCTGTATTTATTCAATGAAGCACAATGTCAGAGGAAATGATTTCTTGTCTGGATTTGTGTTGTTTAACAGCATACCCAATATAGTGAAGTCTCATATTTAATACTAGGATCATGATTTGCATATAGCAGTTTCTGATATAATTAATTAATTCATTGATTTAAAGATTTTATTTATCCATTGAAAGAGAGACCAGAGAGAGAGAGAGCACACAAGCAGTAGGGCAGGACAGAGGGAGAGGGAGAAGCAGACTCCCTACTGAGCAGGGAACCAGATGTGGGACTCCACCCCGAGACCCCAGAGATCATGACCTGAGCTGAAGACAGACACTTAACTGAAGGAGCCACCCAGGTACTCCAATTTTATATAATTTAGGATGCAAAGTTCATCCTTCCTGGTTTTCTTTTATGATGAATCTTGCTTGCCTATGAGGTATTTTCCCCCTTCCATTTAATTATTAAATAAAAAACAATCTTAATAGTCAATAGTACATAAGAAAATACTATAAATTAAATTAAAAGCAATTTAGGGACAGTTAAGTAATTAATATTATTTTTTAGCACAACTAAATTTATAAATCTGTTTCTATGTTTATGTGTGGATATAAAGTAACTTGATATAGTTATAACACCTGAAAGAATTGCCATGAAGATAAAGTCTTCACCTCTATAATGTATATTGACAAAGAAAATATTAATCTCTATAACAAGTGCAATTTTGAGTTACTAGTTATTTTATTATGAAAAAACATAGATATGAGTTTAATTAAATTCAGATATCAGTGCAATATTTTCAGGAAAGAAATAATTTCTAAAATTAATTTCACAATATAGTTATCTAAAATAATTTTTCAAGAATAGAAAATGAAACCTGGAACTTCCGTTTCTGGTAACATAAAGCATTATTGTGCTTAAAATTTTCAGTTGTATAAAATATCTTGTGTTTTGAAACTGCATCTTTGAGAGAGATTATATGTTTGGAAACTTTTATATAATTTGACATGGCTTCAATATTTTAAGTGCTTCAGTATTTAATTTAAGGACTAAATTAATGGTCTGTAAAGTGTAGAAAATTAAAAACAAAACCCCCCAAACCCTGGTCCTTTACCTTAGGTGTCTGAGAAACATTTCCTTAGAGCTTTAGGATTTTTCAAAAAGATTTTGTTTATTTATTTGAAAGAAAGAGAGAGAGAGAGAGAATAAGCAAGGGGAGGGGCAGTGGCAGAGGAAGAGAGAGAAGCAGACTCCCTGCTGAGCAAGGGGCCTGAAGCCAGGCCAGAGCTTTAGGTTTAAGAAGCTAATGCACTGCTCAGCCATAGACAAAATGTTGGGTTTACAAAAGTTGGGAGGTCATATCTAATATTCTTGCAAAAGTAACATGTTCTCTGTGGATTAAGAATAGTAACAACAAAATCAAATAATGAAAAAAAATGTCAACAATAAAACTGTTCTGCTAAAAGGGTTTGTGGGAATACTTCAGCTCTGAGTAAATGGAAAAAATCTTCCATGAATCTCTAACAATTCCTTTCTACTGATGATTTGAAGCGCCAAGTCATGCTACCTGTATGGTCTCACAAAAAAGCAAAAAATTACATATAAAGCATTTCTGGTGTAGAGTTTTACAGACATTAATCTCTTTCCAAATAATGCAGGGACTTAAGTCTGCTTTATTCTAATTAATTAGCTCCCTTCCAATTTATATGTTATTATTGTTCAAGTTAATGATACTATTATGCAGAATCTTTTAAGTGACATAAATCTAATATCTAATATCTAGGGTAACCACTAAAAGAATATAAATTAAAGACTGAGCTGTGGAACTAGTAGAGGGGAATGTAATAACAGAAAAAAAAAGTCGATGGAAACAATTCTAAATATTTTGTACAAACATTACAACAAATATAAATAGACAAAATACTTTCTGAAACATTATCAGAATTGAAATAAGAAGAAAATCTTGCTATGTGTTTTTTGTGAGCCACAACTAAAATATAAAGATGAAGAAAGGTTCAAAATGAAAGGTTAGAAGGAAAGATACCACGCACATCCTAAACAAAATAAAATGCAGATAGCTTTATTGAAAGAGGATGAAGTACATTGTATGGTATAAGCATCCCTAGAAATAAAAAGGATGATAACATTCTGCCTATCTCTGAGCAGTGTCTCTGGTTTGTTAAACCTAAGCTCCACCACATGTCAAGACTTAAATTGAACCTATAATAAGATAGTTTGATGTTTGTGCAGGAATGGATGACCAGATTAGAGAACCCAGAAATTAACCAGTGTATATATTCAGATTTGATACAGAACAGAGTTCGCATTGGGAAAAGGATGGCTTATTAAATAAATAAATGGATATTAGATTCAACACTCACAGTATGCAGAAAAGTCAATTCTAGATGGACAGAAACTTAACTTTGAAAATCAGCTCTTCAAACTTCTAGCATCAATCATAGAGAATATCTTCATGTGCTTGAGGTAAAAGATGATTTCTTAATATTAAAAAAGCCACAAACATAAAGTAAGAAAGTTGATAGTTTTGCCTACATTAAAATTAAGAATTTCTGTTCATTGAAAAAGGTTAGAAAACAAGTGAAGGGATTAGTATGATTGTATATATGTTTTCATGAAACAAACAAAAAATAGATAATCCAACAATCCAGTGAAGGAAAATGTTATGAACAGTTATTTCTTAAAAGGAAAACACAAATTTTAATAAACATATGAAAAGATGCTTAAGCTCATTAGTTATTATGAAAACATCAGGTAAAGGCCCAATGATATACTTACCAGATATAAATTTAAAAGTCTGAAAAAACCATATATTTTCAGATGTGAAGAACAATGCAAACTTTAACATACTGCCATGGAAATTTTAAGTTAGTATATTTTAGAAGTTAATTTGCCTTTTCCATGTAATGTCCAAAAAAATGCACATCCCTTTGATCTAGTAACGGAGCTCCTAGAGTCACTCTGATATTATAATAGGAGGCTCAGACAAGAATATAACTCTCAGCATGTTCATTAGTGGTACATAAATAAATTTTGATATATGCAAACAATGGAATCATATTAAGATTGAATGATGCACAATTACAGACACAAGCATGTTACAAAATGCAATGTTGACATATTGACAATCATGTCACAGATGAGTTTCTTCAGCATGATTTTATTTATCTTAAGTTCAAATTCAGGCCAAAAGGAACAGGTTGTATAAGTATATAGATATATGGGGCAAAACCCATAAAAGAAAATAGAATACATAATACAAAATTTATTGGTTATCTCTGTAGGGGGATGGGAATTACAAGCAAGGGTGACAAAGTAGGAAGCTTTAGAGATGCCTATAATGTCCCAACTACATAAATTGGTTCGTGGGAACACTGGTATATGTATATTACATATACTCTTATTTATGAATATTTAATATTTGGTTACAATTAAAGAAATGTATAAATCATGATTTATTTGATATTTTGAGGCCTATATACAATGTCTTACTGTAACACTGGGGGTACATTAAATGGACTAACCAATCAATAGAAATTGAAAGGCAAAATAAAGATATTAGTCTTAGTTGGGTCCTAGTTGTCATAGAAAATATGCCTTAATTAAGTGATCATTGAAATTCTATTTTCTGTTGATAGGGCAATATACTTGATTATCAGCACTATACAATGAATCAGAAATGCCAAAAAATATTTTTGACTGCCTGTTATTTTGTCTAGTATATTCATAGACAGATGATGAGGTGACTTCCTCAAGATACCTACAAAAGATTTGGCTATAAATATTTGAAAGATGGAATAAACATAATAAAAATAAAATGTTTAGATAAACAGTTTAGGATAGCAATATAAGAAAGATCACACAAACAGGTCAAGAATATTTAATTTCAGACTAGGCAGGAGCAATCAAATGACAAGCTCACCCAGTATAATGCACATTGCCATGAGTTCTTTGTGATTATTTCTAAAAGTATATTTTCTTTTAACTATATTGACTGATTTTTTTTTAAGATTACAAGGGTATTAACAATCATGTGGACCAAAATGACTGGAAAAGTTAAGTGTGGAAGAAGAATTACAATCATTATGGGATATTTAGATGTAGCTTCATAAAATTTGCCATCAAAACTTGATTAAAAATCTCCCTTTCACATTTTATGCATAATAATGACTGGAAATGTTCTCATAGATTTTCATTTCTGAGTCTTGTTTATCTTTAAATGATTGTGGGAATTCTATTTGTTTGGGAAAAATGTGTTTAAGATGGCAGAATGTTTTCTCAAATTGAAAGAAACAGTGAAAAACATCAAATGTGCTAGATCTCTTCATCTCACCTAATCATTATTCTTGCAGGCATTTTTTGTGCCTTTAATTTTCAAATGTTCTCAACTTTCAATTTGCCACAAGTTTTCAACAATGTCAAATGGATAAAGTATGACACAAAAGACGGTTGCACCCATAGCTCATGATTTCCATGTATTATTCTGTTTTAGACAATAAACTAAATTCATAGCTTGGTTCTTTATTGAAATTTTTTTCCTTGTCTAATAATAGGAATTTAATTTTATCCCACAACTGCATTTGTGATTAATTTGGACCTTATATCTTAGACTATAGTAAGACTTTGATCATCTATAATATTTGGAAGATTTTGTTTATCATTCAATTATTTTACTTGTTAAATTTAAAATGGACATTAACAAAACACAAGCTTTTATGCCAAACATGTGACATTTTATTCCCATGTCAGACCAATAAATGAGATAGGCACAATTTTCTATCCTTTTCACCAATAGAGATGGATTTCGAGAGGCTAAATGACCTCCCTATGATCACATATGCAGCAGGTGGTCTCGAATCCACTATACAATACTGAAGCCATGCTCTTTAAGCATTGCTCTGTAGTACCTTCATTCTGGGAAGTTTTCTGAATATTTATCTTTAATTTCCTTTCTTCTTACACATTTATTCCCACCATTTGTTACCCATTTTACAAGTGGAAGCTTGGGACCATTGAATTTAAGTTTATATTTAAAATTTACTCAGAAATCACTCTTTTCACATTCCTAATACATCTGGACAAGTTATATCATCAACATGTGTTGTTTTATCTGCATTTGTCTCTTTTCTAAAACTGGAATATGAATCTTCACCATGGTTTTATCCATTAGAATGTATTTATATAAATACATCTACATTTATATCTATCTATACTGAAAATCATTTAATTATAGCAATAGTATAAAAAATTTCCCTTGGGAGAAAATAGTTCAATGGAACATTTGGCTCTGAAAAATTTTTGAAGTCAGAAAGTTACTAGACTTTTTTTCTTTGAATTCCAAAAGTGGGTATAGATAAATATACCAAGAAGTTGTATATTTTTATTTGTTGAACTAATTGTATATTTTCAGATACATCCCATTCCAAACTTTGCTGAAATTCAGCACTGTAATCTACCTTCTGAATCCTATAAGGTGTAGTTTTAAAATTAGGGTCATAAGAAGGTGAAGACAGGCAGTAATACACTTGTTGACCCTTCACAGGAATTCCAGATAAAACCCCAGAAGTTGAGTCAGAGATAATCACAAGATCTGGAATTTACAATAACAAACTCTCCATATATCTACCTGTCAGACTTCTTCCTCTTAGGGAGGGACAAAAGGTCACTAAAATAGTTTTTTCCATGAAAATGTCTTTACCCTTTTTTAGAGGGTACTGAGAAGTTATAGTGTAAGTCAGAGACATTAAGATTCTTCTTTTTTTTAAAAATTGAAACTCTTTATTCTTAAAGGTCTAAATATTAAGAAACATTTTTTTTTTCCTCCAGGAAGATTGTAGTAAAGGTTAGAAAAAGTCACAGCAAGAACAATAAAAAAGAAAAACAAATGATTAATCACTCATGTGAAAATCAAATGTTAGCAAATTTCACAAGATCAAACATATGAGAAAATTCTAATTTGAAGAAGATTCAAAGCAAAGCCCATGCAATTTTATTAACCCTTACATATACTAAGGTGAGGTAGTTTCTACTTTTTTTCTAGTAAGTAGAAGAAATCATGAAAATACTGCTAATTATTATTATAATTTTCCTTGCAATTGTTATATTGATCATATTCTGTTTTCTTAGGATTTTATGAGCAATAAAATAGAATATAGAATTATATTCTTTAAAACTTTTCTGGTTCTAAATTACTGACATCATGATTTTACTCATCTTTATAAATATGAGAATAACTAGCTAATTATAAAAAATGTAAATCCCTGCTCTTCTTTCTCATCTCCCTACTCCATGGGTTTTGGTTTAAAAAGCAAATATTATATATAGAACATACAGTTTATTTTCAAGAACTGCAGCCTAGATATGTCTTAAAATTAACACGCAGTATGTTTGAACTTTGTAACATGACCTTAGTAACATTTAGTGTTTTATAGCATTTCTTAAAAATACACAGGTTCCCTCCAGCTTCTAATTTACCATAAGTCTCAAAGCCTTTAACTAATAGTTAAGTTGTTTAGCAGGAAAAGAATCTAATATTTTTTAAGATGAGAATATGAATAGAAATCATGTAAGAGTGCATTTGATTAAAATTTTTATATACTTTCTAATGGTTAAAAATGGTTAAAATCATAACAATAAATTATCATCCAAGAACACAATACATTTATCTTAAAAACACAAAAACTTTCTTTTCAAAAGAGAAAAATAAAATATCATATTTTCATATCTTATCATATGAGTAGGACTACAGACAATATTGTTTAGAGGCAATAAACATTTTCCAAAAGCCAAATAGTAGACTCACTTGTCACTTATCTAAAGGATCTTATCTATTTGGTGTTCATTCTGGCATGGGTTTCAATTTTTCCATTAACATGAGATGGGGAGAGAATGGATAAGGGATCTACTTTTATTGAGATGCTATCTTAATGCTATTTCTCATTTTACAGATGAAGCCAAGGGGGTGTGGGCCATGCCTGTTTTGCTTACTTTTTAATCCTCATCACCTAGAACAGTAGTTGGTGCCAAGTACATATTTGGTGAATAAATGAATTTTTTTGAGGCATGGTTGGTAAAGTTGGATTTAAGCTGAAGTTATCTGAGACTTTCCCCTTGATCTTTAAAGAAAGACAAGTCATCAAAAATGGTCATAGAAAGGAGATAGATGTCTCTATCACATGACTAGAGATACAAAAAACCTGATCAAATAGAAATTTAAAAAGAACCATTAGGTTAGATTTCTTCATTATTTACAATGTAAGCATTTTATCAGTGTTAATATTTAAAAGATCACAGAATGAGTATTTTTAAATTGAAGAGACAAACTTTTCAAATCCCCTGACTAATCAATTTCTGTAAAACAATTAGAATTGCTAATTCCAACATAAGATTATCTGTCCATTTGAGACTTGATGATTCTTGCTTAACCTTAGAAACACTTCCCCCAGTTATTCTTAGTTTCTCTTAAAAATATGAAGACTTGATGGGTATTGACCCTCTAGTATATGCCAACCAACTGTGAAATTTAGAAAGTGTTTCTTCCAAGCTTTAAACATGTATGTTCTTTTTGGTTGGTTCACGAATCATCAGGTTATATGACAAAAAGTAGCCAGTAAGATGACTTCACTTCATCCATTTCCCCAATTTTTACTTATAAATTAAGTATATAATTTCCCCAAAGCTAAATGAAATTTCTTTTTTTTTTAAGATTTATTTTTATTTATTTATGATAGACATAGAGAGAGAGGCAGAGACACAGGCAGAGGGAGAAGCAGGCTCCATGCAGGGAGCCCGACGTGGGACTCGATCCCAGGTCTCCAGGATCACACCCCGGGCTGCAGGCGGCGCTAAACCGCTGCTCCACCGGGGCTTCCCTAAATGAAATTTCTTATTCAAATTTTTGTGTTTCTTTTAGGAAGCTTAAATTAACAAGAAATCAAACAATATCACTTTTCCTTTATCTCAAACTTTCTATTTGGAATCAAGTCTGTTCTGGGATCATTTTTATGGTCTTTTATTGGTTTGTGTGGCATCCTTAACTCTTTGTTGCCTCTGACAAAAGGCATGCTCTGTTTTTGTCTGTTTCTCTTTTTTTTAAATAATTTTTTATGTGGAACTCAGATGAGAAAGGATGCGATATTGCTTTGCCAGCCATAATATAAAATGCAGTAAAATGTACAGCTGGTGATAGTCTATTTAGAATTTTTTAATGAAATATAAAGGAAAAGACCAGGTGCTTAATTTTTACATGATGCATTTTATTTTAAAAATTCATGGTATCTTTTTGAATAATTTTTTCTCATGCAGATGTTCTGAATATTGGAGACAGACGTTTATTTTATTTCCTTGGTTCCCATTTCACATGAAGCTTTTGCACAAAGAAGGTGGGTTGAATGGCTAAGTTATTTGTGAGTCAGGATTCCAAGGATAATTATTCTCAGATAATTGCCAAATGACTCATGACAAGACTTTCAATGAAGTGTACCTTGGTTTTTCTAGTTCAGATCTAGAGGATAATGGTTGTTTAACATAATGGAGAAGAACTTTAGGCTATTTAAGAAGAAATACATGTCAGTAGGAATGAGTTGACTCTTAAAATAATAGACAACCCCATTTATATTATTTGTTAGAGGATGAATCATTGCCATAAAAACTGTATTTCACAAATTTCAGAAGTTTGAAATTACCAAATATCAGAAGTGCTTTTTGTTTTAGCCTAACATACATTGTGAGAAATTCAGTTTGAGTAATTTGGAATTAAGTGACTAGAAGTTATGATGTTTTAAGCTTTGTCCTCCAAATTACCAGTATATAAAAATCTCAACCAGTGTCCTACCC
Organism: Canis lupus baileyi; assembly: GCF_048164855.1. Taxonomy (NCBI): domain Eukaryota; kingdom Metazoa; phylum Chordata; class Mammalia; order Carnivora; family Canidae; genus Canis; species Canis lupus. The sequence continues at coordinate 7,315,929 of NC_132869.1, read as the reverse complement.
TTTAGATAAAATCTAGATCCATGGCTAGATAACTTATAGAGCCATATGCCTGATATTCATGGATAACCCTTGTGTTTAATGATGAGTTGCCAATTTGGTTAATGAATGAATATGCAAAGAACATCAGGATATATTTTGTGAATGATTATCATCATCAGTAATAATGAGGATGAATCCATTGTGAGTTTGGTTATTTCTATATTTAATACTCTTCAAAGTTATAGCATTCTGGAAAGAAAAATTACTGATGGATTTCTATTTGAGAAATTATCTTTTAGTATTAAATTATAATGCACATAATCCTTTTTAAAAAAAGGATCTCACTGCTGTTTATCCTGTCCATATTGACCCTGCTAACAGGAAGAATATATCTTCCTGGAAAAGAGGAACCCCCAAATTTAGGCTTTGTTCTACCTCTGTTTCCCATTAATCGATTTAAGTAGATGTTAAAAAAAAAATCTCCTCAAAAAAAAAGTCCATTGTTTTGAACGACTACATAGTTTTGCTAGTCACACATTTCATTCTGTTTTCCTGATTTGCCCAAAATAAGGCAGTTTTCCTGTTGAGGTTAATTTGGGATATGTAAAATAACCCCATCCTCTAAAAAACAAGGTTGAAATATTTTATCCTGGATATCAGTGACAGTCATTTGTTTTTTACTATGTTTAGATTGTCTCAGTATTCTTCCTAAGTCACAAATTGATCAAGATTGTGATCTCATTTGGTATAATATAAGGCTGCTGAGAGGGAAAAGATTAAAATCCAAAACCAAAACAATTAAAAAATGTGTCCACTATTTCTGATCCCAGCTATCATATTGTGGCTGAAAGCAATTCCATGTGACCTATCACTCTGATTAGTTTTCCCCTTGATTGTAAATTGTACCTCAAACACTCTTGGGCATGTACAAAACAGTTAATGCTAATAAAAACATTTTGTGTAGGTATAAAAGAAGTACAGAATTGAATTAATTCTGTGCCTTTGGAAGAGTTTGACATCTGCAACAAACAACATGTTTCCACCATTTTCAATATGGCCCCAGGTAGGATAATAGTCCTGCAGTTTTCTCAGGTTTGTGATAAGAAAAAATATTTTGTTGTTTATTCTCATTAATTGTTTCTTTCACCTCTCAGTGGTTGTGCTCTGGTGCAGAGTGGAAAGGGAGGTGGTCAGAGTTGATTAGTAGAACAGAGCATCATGTTGTCGATATCAGTGGTAGGCACAAGTTCACTCATTGTAGGACCAACTGAGAAAAGCTGGAAGGAATGAGGAAATAGTACAGGTTGTGTAACCATACATACTCACAGACACACACACAGAAACCAAATAAAGGAGCTGAAGCAGTAATAAGGAAAACAAACAAATTATGCTATTGAAATTCTCAAATTTCACATTTTTCTTGACAAAGAATGGGCATATGAGTGGGCATAGTAAGACTCATAAGTGCTCAGAATTTCAACTATGGAAAAACATAATTACCAAAATTGTGAAATATTTGGCTAAACTATTACATCAATACTTTGGCAGGAAATCAATATTGCTAATATTTGTCCATTGGGGGGAGCTGCGATGGAGCAGCAAGATATGTGAAAGGAACTGAGCCTCTATAAACATATGGATATTTGCCTTCTTTCCATATTTCTCTCTGGACATTAATGAAATATTGTCTTTTTGCCCATTCCTAAGATGACCAATTGGCTTTTACTTTTAAAATAAACATTGAGTTAGAATTTCATCTCAAATTAAGCAAATGTGTGTGTATGCTTAGCTGGATAAACACTAGAATCAGTTTTGAGTTTGATGGGCTTACAAACAATAATCAAGCACTATACATTTTAAAGATAGGAAATTGAGATGCAGTAAAGCTAGCTTAGCTGATGCCTTTGACTCTTGATATGTTCTGCATATCATGCCTCTCCTTAGTAAGTGAGTGAATGAGGCCAAAGTGTGATTCAACTGGTGGATTTTTGTTTCTCATACCTTTTTGTCTTCATGCAAGTGATGATCTCTCTGTACCTTTATTTCTAACACTGGGACTAAACTACTGTGTCTTCCATCAACTCCTTTCTAAGCATGAATCAGTTAACACCTGTAAATCACTTTATGTCATTCAGGGAAATGTGTGATATAAATACAAGGTAGTTGTGAAAAAGAAAAAAAAAAACCCACAAAACCAGAAGCTAATTTCCTTCAAAAAGCATTGATATTTAAAGAGCATAATGCTAGCTTTGTCTAGCAGAGTTGCCAATATTTTGGAAACAAAAGTTTTATTGTGCCAGAGGCAGCAAGAGCAGGTGAGCTCTTTCCTAATGAAACAGAAGGTAAAGGGAACCTTGAGGCTTTTATAGACCTAAAGGTATAGGAGCAATAATGTGGAGAAAGAAGGCAAAGACAGCCAAGATTACTCTGATGATATTTGAATTTGATTATCCTATTATGGTATCTTGAAATTATAAATATAAGAAAATCAGTTTGTGGGATTTAGGCTTTTTCATTGGTTATGTAAAATCAGAGAGTTCTTAGGAATTGGTCAATATACCCTTTTACCCTCATATGAGTCAATAAGTTGTATAATAATGTTATGGAATAGAGAAATCTTATAGATTAGCTTTGGTCAAACAAACGGACAAAAGAATTCAAGGACTTTCATTAATTACAATTTTGGTTTCTGTTTTTGAAATGTCTATTGTGTATTAAAAAAAACAAATGAAACACCTTTCAAAAAGATAGAAAATGTATTTACCTACTAAATGATGAATAGGGAAATATGCTTCATGGTGAATGAGGAATTCAAGATATTTGCTACCTTTGTCCCAGATCTTCTTTGTGAGGCTGATTCCATAATGGCAAATACTGAAATGCCACATTAATGATAAGACTATCTCATATAGAAAGAAAACAAATATCTTTTTTTTTTCCAAAGAGAGAGAGAGAGAGAGAGAGAGAGAAAGAGAGAGACAGACAGACAGAGGAAAAAAAGGAGGGAAGGAGGGAGAGAAAGAGAGTGAGAGGGAGCAGAGTGGGAGGAGAAAGAAAAAATAATAAATATCTGCCTCATCTCAGCATTATTGGACGGGGAAGAGACAGCATTTACCTCAAAGGTTTTTCATAATTTTAAGAAAACTCTTAAGGGAGAATTGTTAATAAAAGGAAGTAGGGAGGGCAAAATTCTACGTATCATATGTGGTAAACACACAAAAAATGTATTTATAGTAGATATATATATATATATATATATATATATATATATATATATGAAGAGAAATACAGGTTCTTTATTTTTCTTACTGGCTGCTCTATCTGCTTTGCCTGTCCTCCACTTGGCTAGGTAAATAGGGGGGATGGACGGGATGGGGTGGGAGCTAAATTTAGTCCAATCTGGTAATTTCAACCTCATTTGGATAAATGCCCAATCTTTCACTTCTCTTCCTTCCTCTTTCCCAAAGTGGGATCTGAGTGTATGAGGTAGCCTAACATATTCTCAAGGGAAAGGGGTCCTTGGACTCGTGCTGTCCTCTAGCTCCTCTGGTTTCATGAAAATGTCCCTTTGTGTCTGGAAACTGCTTGCCCAGCAAGCTGTCTTGGCTAAGGTGGTGGTCCACACTTCTACAGGTCTGCAGGTCCCTCAGTCCAGGCCCAGTAATGCTGGTTGATGTCTCCTTCGATATAGCTTCAAGCAGTTCCCCTGTGAGTCTGTGCCTGGCCTCATTCTGCTGTAGCCAACTCCAATGATGAGCTTCACGAGAACCTTGCTGGGTCTCAACTCAGCTGCTTTCTGAGTTTTGTGCTCTAAAGACTTTGAAGTCCCATCTACAGTATAAATAGAAAACAGCAATAGTTCTGGAAAGCAAAACTGGCAATTCCTCTGCCTAATTACTGTGCACTACAGCCAAATGAACTTTTCTACGGCCACTCCATTGGTGTGTTTGGGACAGGGGCACCTGTGAACCAATTTCTTCCAAAAGACCCTCAGACTGGATATTCTCAATGATCTAACATACCATGCTTTTTCTAGGTTAAATTCAGATAAGGAAATTCACTTTTCTCATCCTCAACTTCTCATGTTTCCTCCCTCTTCAACTCTGACATTCCATCAAGGCTGAACGAGACATTTTTAAAATTTTTTTATTTAAATTCCAATTGGTTAACATATAGTGCCATATTGGTTTCAGGAATAGAATTCAGTGGTTCGTCACTTACGTGCAATACCCAGTGCTTATCGTAACAAGTACCCTCCTTAATACTCATAACCCATCTAATCCATTCCCTGAACACTTCCCTCCATCAATTTTCAATTTGTTCTCTACTGTTAAAAGTCTCTTATGGTTTGTTTTCCTCTCTCTCTTCCCCCCCTCCCATGTGTTCATCTATTTTGTTTCTTAGATTCCACAAATAAGTGAAATCATATGGTATTTGTCTTTCTCTGATTTATTTTACTTAGAATAATATACTCTAGTTCCATGTATGTCATTGCAAATGGCAATATTTCATTCTTTTTATGTGGCTGAGTAATATTCCATTATAATATATATATACTAATATATGGGATATATATATATATATATATATATATATATATATATATATATATCTTAATCCATTCCGTTGATGGCCATTTGGGCTCTTTCTATAATTTGGCTATTGTTGATAATGCTGTTATAAACACTGGGGTGTATGTACCCCTTCAAATCTGTATTGTTGTATCCTTTGGGAAATACTTAGTAGCATAATCACTGGATTGTAGGGTAGTTGTTAATTTTAGCCATTCTGTCCAGTATGAGATAGAATCTCATCATGGTTTGGTTTGTATTTCCCTGATGATGAGTGATGTTGAGCATCTTTACGTGTGTCTGTTGGCCATCTCATGTCTTCTTTGGCAAAATGTATATTTATGTCTTCTGCTCATTTCTTAACTGGATTACTGTTTTTTGGGGGAAGTTTGTTTTTAAATATTTTCTCTTTATAGCTGAGACTTCTCTTATATGCTACTCTTCTCTTTCTGAACTTCACCCTTGTTACTAAGTAGTATTTTTGGATGGGATGGAAAAGAGGGAAAGGGTGGCCTAGATGTAAGGGCAACTAAGTTTGAGAGGTATTTCCAAAATATCTGACCTATTATGCAAATTATAGAGCTGCCAAGAGATTGGAGGTTGTGGATGGATCCTGAAAGGATCCTGAAAGAAAGGGCTTTAGCAACACAAGACAGCAATGAGCTTATGATGGAAGTTGGCTGTTAAGAAATTCCACTGGGAGGATTGGCAGAAAAAAACTTAAATTGCTTACTATTCTATGCTGTAGTTCTCTGTTCTGTGCAAACTTATAATGTTTTGTCACGTGCAATGAAGCAGAACTCCATGCTTTGCAGAGACTAAAGTAAGGAAGGAGAACAACCTCAGGAAGCAAGTGACAAGCAAAGTTCTAGAGAATAAAACTGAGGACAAGAATTCAGAGTGAGATTATTCAGAATAAAAGTTTTTTTGCCTTTCCTCTCCACTACACTGTTACCTTGTCCCAGAAATGAAAAAAGTGAACAAGAAAACCCTTTGTGGGAAAGTCCTGGGTTTTTGTTTGTTTGTTTGAAGTTACCTCTATAATCAAACCACACAAATTGTGGTGAGACACAATTAAGCCACATTTAGTTACACAGAGTTTCCTTGAGAGCAGAATTTGGTTTACGACATGCCCATCTTTTATGTTATGCAAAAACCGTCTATTTGCTTTATCTGAGTATATTTCTGAATCAAGTGTCATAATGGTGTATTAGAATAGTGCTTTCAAGGCCAGCATCAACCATAAATAATCTTAGAAAAATACCGTACCAGCAGGTCATCTGATGTAGAGAAATTGCTCTTAGGTCTCTTGATACTCCACCTGTATCTTAAAATAAGATTTTAAGGGCCAGTAAATTTTACCAAATGTGTTTTGGTATCACTGGAAAGATATTTGGCTGGTGTTCTTCTGTATCATTTATTATCCCATTTATTTTTATTCTCTGCCTCCATTTCTGGGCTCTATAGGAATAACTTTTGCTACTAAAATTATTTCCAAGTTATGCTTCTCTTGCTGTACTCTTTTCAGAGATAATTAATTCCAGAATTGTCGTGTATTCTTTTATAGAAAAATAGTGCCAATTAATCACTTTTGTTCTTGCTCATCTCTGGACCTTCTCTTTGGCTTCTGAAACCCTGCATATTCAGAGGAAATAGGCAATTATCAATTTATAATTTTTTGCAAAGTGTAACAAAGAGTCTCATCTTTTTTGTAATATCTTTTAATCCAGTATAGTAACCTACTGGCTTGCTTGACTACTGCATTTTATGCAATAAAGTAGTCATGTGCAAAATGACATTTTAGATGAGTGTGAAGGATCTGTATTTCATTAGGACCCCATAATGTGAGTGACTCTTTGGATACTACAGCATGGCAGGGAGCCTGTTTTATAATGGTATATTTGAAAGATATATTTATTGTTCCCCCACAAGAAAAAGCCAAGAAGAGAAGGAAAAATAAGTTAAACTTTAGTCTTGGGGCAGAATCCCTGGGGTACATTTGAGGCCATCAAAAATCTGACCTCTCTTCCCAAAAGAAAGCAAAACTTCCAGGAGTTCTTAGTTAACTTATAAACAAAGAGGAGAACATACAGAAGTAATGAAATTTCCAACTGTGGAGAAAAGCACTCATTTATTTTTTTTAAATCAAGGAATGATTGATGTGGTTGCAATTTGATGTTTGCTTTTAAAGAAATTCTTTTCACTGTTCTCCCGTCCGCTTCCTCCAGCTATTTTATAGCAAAGCAATACTTACCTTGTTCAGACTTCCAGGGTTGGATTAAAAGAAAGTTAGTTTATGTTTTCTGTTCTTATTCTCCACTCCCTAACTACATTTATGACAGTAATGCAGATTGTGACAAACTCATGTCAATTTTGTTATCCCTAAATTTCTAGTTGCTTTTGAGGTACCCGGTTATTTCTTTGGGCATACTCATCTTGAAGGCAAACATCTATAAAACAGTTGGCTTGGTGTTAGCTGCTCTTGCAATCTCTGAATTTTATTCAAAACATGAAAGAGAGAGTTCTTTGTGTGTGTGATGAGACTGAATTTATTAAAAGTATGATTAAAGAATTTCTGTGCTGGTGACAACACTGGTTTAGAACTCACATTGGCTTTTTTTTTTTTTTAAATGAGTTTCTTAAGACAGTTTTGGGAGGACTTCACACGAAAGATAAGTGGGGCTGGACAACTTCTGATTATCTCCATTAAGATCTGTCTAAACTACACATCGACACACACGTAGACACCAGAGAGGTAGAAGCTGATGTTCCTTTTTGCATTCCGTATATTTTGTATCTTAAGGGAGATACTACAAGTCAGTGAGGACTTTTCAGAGCAGACGGAGAAGAACATCCCTCTTATTCCTTGCTTCTTCTGAAAAAGCTCCCTGAGGGATTATAGTAAGAAGGGTCTTCAATGAGATTAATGGATGACAACAAATATGTGTAAAGTAGCCAAGTCACACCCCGGCATTTCAGCCCTTCTGAGTGGCACACAGAGCTCCTCAGTATCACACGGTCCTTTGTAATCAGAGCCAAATTCAGAATGCCAAAGTGTCAGCTACCAAGCAGGTTCAAAAGTTTGCTCTGATATATAGTGGTATCATTTATTTAGGTTACCTGGGAACTTTCAGTGAGGGGTGGCTTCGTTTCTTTCTCTTTTTCCTGTGAAAACCCTCTTGTCGCTGATTTCTACTTAAAACCATTTATGATTCTAGCAGATGTTTCTGATTTAGAAAGAGTACTTTCTTGAACCATTTCTTTCTAACTTCCTTCCCCCTCAACTCCCACCCCCTCCACCCCCGCCTCTTGCTCCTCTCAGGAGCTAATTCCAGTCAGGTTGGAAATTACAAGCATGTTGCTTAGTGCTGGGAATGATGTGCTGACTGATGAGCAGAGGTAGGGCTTGAACTGGGGTCCTGAGGAACAGACTTCAATAGATTAGAGTATCAGCCTACTGAGAAATGTGCCATGCAGAAGCTTGATTTCCCTTCAGTCCAACTTAGTTTTTCAGCATCTGTAACTGAGACTGGCAGTTCTGAGCCCCTTGTTCCTTCAGCACAATTTATCAGCACAAGGTCAGAGAATTCTTTTGGGCCTGTTTCTCATGAGCAGTGATAATTATGCATATAGACAACCCTACTCATATTATGTAATGTATGGAATGAAACAGGGAGAATGGTTTTAATTTAGAATCAGAAGCACGGTCACCAGACCCAAATATGTCCAACATCCAACTAACCCAGGAATCACCTCTCATGTTCTGGATCAGATCCATCAACACACCCCCAATGAGGACACATCCTTCTCTTTATGACTATTGATGGGCTTTCAGCCTGACAATTCAGAAATGTGCCATTGACGTAGGCCACATTCAGAGGAGAACGCCTTCTGGGATTTCTCAGTCATCGGCCTAAGTGGGGGTGATTTGGTGGCAGGAAATGTCTCCAGATAATGCATTCTTCTAATTTCTTTTTCAAATACTCTGCATCTTAGCTATTAATCAGGGAAGCTCCCACTTTTCTCTGTCAGAGCCATTCACCCATTTGGCCCAGGTTTTGGCTGTGGGAATGGATGAACCATGTTCAGTTCATTGCAAGGTTAAGCGGATCAATGCTCCTGTCACTGTCTGGTTAGATGATATTCAACATCACTCTAAACAAAAGCATTTCCAAGCAAAGAGGAAGAGTGGTAGTAAAAATAGAGCATTTGTGTAGGTACTCTGTACTATCCTTCCCTATGTAAAACATGGAAGATTTTGTTAACACTTAAAGCTTCTTTTGGTCCTTAGGGAGTTTTTATATTTCACAAGTTGGGTAGTAAAAGTAATGGCAATACCTATCAGATGGGAATCACTGATAGTGATAGTTTTAGAAAATAATTAGAGAAATCTGGGAAGATGTTAGTGTTACCTGTGCTTCATGTGATAGTTAAATGCAGGTAAACCAGATAGCCATATGTTCATATCAAAAAGGAAAAATTTTAATGGGACACTTGAATAATGAGTGAGCCAGGTCACACATTTCAGGGCCACTCAGAAATACCTCACACATATTCACTGCCCTGGACAAAGCCATTCACACTAACCTTGTGGTGACTTTGTCACTTTTCTGCTTGGCACCATTTGCTAGTGCTTTCTTGATGGAAATCAAACAAAGAAAGGAAGCCCAAACCTGCAGTTCTTTACTTAATGATGTATTGTGTTATAGAATACACAGGCATAGCTTCTCAAAACATACTAGCCATGACATTGCCCTTATTGTGATGCTGATTTGTAAAAACAAGCACCGTAACTATTTGTTATGTGTACCTCATATGCCAGGTTTTCTTTAACAGTTTTCTGAGGTTATTTATTTTTGTGTGTGGCTGAAGATAAGTGTTTCATTATTTTCACTTAGTACAATGAGTATAAGAGAAACTCAGCGGTATTTGTGTGTGTGTGTGTGTGTGTGTGTGTGTGCATGCGTGAATTTCTCTGGTTTGTATATTTTCTCTTTCTCTTTACATCACTTCAATCCAATCAGATGTCTCAAGGAAGTGGATGCCAGGAATGATGAATCACTGAAGCTTGTCTGGGGATCAACATTTCATGTAGGTGGAGAGTGCTGGAACATTAACGTATGCCATGGCCATCCAATAGAGATAACACCTTATGTTTGGCAAATTGAAAACTGATATCTAATAACTTGGTATATCAGAGACCACACTATAAATAAAGGTATGTCTGAGACAAATTTTTAAATATTATTTTGAGTGCCAGATAGGAATCTACCCTTAGTAGCTCACAGTGATGTACCTTAGAAAGGTTTTTATCTTGCTGACTACATGTGGATTCTTTATACAACAGTATCCTGATGGCTATTTTTTATTTGTTAAGATATTAAGTAATCCATGTGATAAAAAGGTAAAGAACTTATTTGGTTTAATGTCATTTCATTCTTTTTCTGTTTGTGTTTATTTGTGTGTTCCTGGGTTGTCTAATCACCGTATGCCATTACCTACCACTCTAAGCTTTAGCATAAATTCTGTATTATATTATGGCTCCCTAAAATATTATTGGGACTATGCAATTTTTTTAATATCCATGGAATATGAATATATTAATATACATATATTCAAAAGGCTATTTTATTGTTTCTTTTGCTGGAATAATATCTTGAGGTCAGGCATTAAAAAAAAAATCTCAACCATTTCAAAAATTAGCCTTCAAAAAAGCAATGTTGGCTCAAAACAGTAGCTCATATTGAAAAAAACCAAAGTGGTAATACAAATTTTAATATTTTGTGAAAAAATTCCAAAACAGATTGACATGGAAGCTATAATATGACTATTTTTCTTATTTCCTGAGAAGACTTTGCTCATTCTTTTCATGTCTCAGCATTTCATTGTCACAGTCCATAGTTTATCTTGCAAACAGCCAAATTAGAAGATAGCTTTAGTTTCTATCTCAAAACCTTAGAGGTGAGGAGGAAAGGTAAATTTATAATCTTTCATCAGCTTTGAATTTGAGATCAGCACAGTTTTGTATTCGTACACTAAATATTTTAAACACGGTCTTATTCCTTATGTGCAATTCAAATCAGTTCATTTCTCTCCCTCCACCCCCACAGCAGACCATGTGTTAGGGTCTACAGAATAATGTAGAAGGAAACTATTTATGCCCCCAAATCGAGGAAAAGGACTATCAGTATTATGTGCACTTAAACTAGCTAGTACTTAATAAAAGGATACTTTAGAATTTCACAAAGGTAGCAAAAACAAAAAGAAGGACCTGAGATCAAAGGACATTGAATTTCAATCCAGTGAGGAATGGTTAAAAAATTTTTTTTTTCTTTGAGCTGGTACAGTTTGTGTTGCATAAAATTTGCAAGAGACTCTGTCTCAGCCAGTCATGATGATGAAACAATATTTTCTAAACAAATAAATGGTTACCAACTGGACTCCATTTCTAACACTAATTATTCTGGTTTTCTGAAATCAGATGCCTTCTAGAAATTGTATTCATTATTATTAGGTACGTGTCCTTAATACCATTTTAAATGTTTTCTGATTCTTGGCCTTGCCAAATGTACTTTTGCCAACCTCAGTACTTTTCAAGGATGTAGTCCCCAAAGTTAATGAGGGATTTCTGTCTAGTTGATGCAGAACAGCCAAATGGTGTGGGAGCAGTTGAGTGCTAAACCAAAATGATCTAATTCGGATAAAGCAGTAGCAGGGTGTTTGATAGGGATGAGTATGAACTCAATGATCACCCTCCAGGTTCATTTTTATTTTTTATTTTTTTATTTTTTTAATATCTTTACTTTTATTTATTTTTTTTTATTGGTGTTCAATTTACTAACATACAGAATAACACCCAGTGCCCGTCACCCATTCACTCCCACCCCCCGCCCTCCTCCCCTTCTACCACCCCTAGTTCATTTCCCAGAGTTAGCAGTCTTTACGTTCTGTCTCCCTTTCTGATATTTCCCACACATTTCTTCTCCCTTCCCTTATTTTCCCTTTCACTATTATTTATATTCCCCAAATGAATGAGAACATATAATGTTTGTCCTTCTCCGACTGTCTTACTTCACTCAGCATAATACCCTCCAGTTCCACAGGTTCATTTTTAAGACTGTGGAGATGATGCCGTGCTGGATTCAGGCTTAGTTCTGACAGAGAACTGGATAACAGACCACCAGTTACCTGAGACCCTCAGAGGGTTGTTAAAGTCCTCTGCACTTGTGCCTCCTTGTGCAAACTGGACCCAAGCCCACTCATTGCCTAAGAGTGAGCAGACGGGTAAGGTGTCTGCAAGCTGATTAGTGATTTCAGCTAATCAGGGAACAGTTTGCGAGAACACAGTCCTTTTTCTAACTTTCTGGCCTCTCCTGCTGTCGTAGAAACAGTTTTTGCTACTGATGAGGTAGGTAAGACTCAGATCTACACCAAATACTGCAGAAACTGTGCAGCCCTGCCTACTGGCAACCAAAGTTTGCCTTTCCTGGGCTCAAACTAGCTTTTCCCTGGCACAGCTGATTTTGCTCATGGTGAAATAGGACACAGGGACCACTGAGCCAAAAGAAGCTGGGCTTCATCCTCAGCTATAGAGTTGCCCAGAATGAACCATTGAACAGAATTCTCATGCTTGCCATTCTTAATAGTCATCTTTACTCTACATTACTCCCAGCCTAACATGGAGAAATTTCTCAAATAACATCATTTTTATTTTGGTCATGTCCCCAGATTTCCCTTCACCTGCCTTTGTTCCAGGGTAGCGTAGTCCCTCTTCTAAAGATCTTAAATGCTTTGCTCGTAAAGATTCAGTTTGGGGCACATGGGTGGCTCAGTCAGTTAAGTGGCCAACTCTTGACCATGGCTCAGGTCCTGGAATCAGCTCTGTGGGGCTCCACGCTGGGCATGGAGCCTGTGTGAGAGTCTCTCTCCCTCTTTGTCCCTCTCCTCTTAAAAAAAAAAAAAAAAATGGAGCTCTGGTTTTCCAGGTAAGACTCGGATTCTAAATCTGAGTATGATGGCAAAACTACTGGCATATCTCTGAAAACTTCTCACTCTTATTGTCCAGAGTTTGGTTGCACTCCTTAGCTGTTTTCTTCATAATTTTACTTCTCAAATAGCAACTCAGACACCTGGCATGTAGCCTTAAATATTTCTGAGAGACCCAATTTATTTTCTATACATACGCAAATATATGTGTTTCTTAAAAATACCCAAACAACACACAGAGATAAACTAGACATTGCTATGAGTTTCATTTTGGGGGTGGAGTTGGCCTTTATCGGGTAAAATTCCAGTGGGCAGAGAGCTTGAGCCTGGTGGTTAATTTTATATCAGATTTCAGCCAGCCGGCAGTTACTCTTGTCTGCCGGTAGACTACTTTCTCTGTCACTTGGTATTAGATGTATTACACACCAAGCAGTAATTATCTTTGACACATAATTATTATGGTTTTGATGACAAGAAAGTCTTTTCTTTCTCTGCTTTCATAACATTACTCCTGAAAGTCCAGGCTTGCAAAATGCAGCTAAAAATTAAAAGCACTTGGCTTCAGATCTAACTCGAAGAGAGGGAATAAAACAAAAGAATTGCATGTGCATTGAGGGAGGACAGTTTGGGGAGGGCAAAAATTGAAAAAAGAAATCAAAAAAGCAAAAGCAAAAGATACAGGTTATTTGAGATTTTTCCTAGGTGATTTCACCTAAGCAGATTGCAGAACAAGAATGAAACCTCTGAGGGTCATTGAGACCCTGGGGAAAAGCTGCCAGGACACAGCCAGGCCAGGTTCCCAGCAGGAAAAGGGTGCCTTTAAAGTAATAAACCAATCAAGGCTTGGATTAAAGGAGAGAGAAGAGAAAAGGAGGAGGCTCCCGGCAAGGCCACACAAACCATACAAATGAGTTTCTAATCTTGCCACATGAGCATTTTCCAGCTTTGCACTCTGAGTCAACCCCAGCTGTGGGCCTGGATGAGCTGTTTGACAATCCTTGTCTCTAAATATTTTTTTTTTTTTTTTTTTTTTGGTAGTTGATCAGAAGGGAGCATCTTGAGCTTCTTGAGCCTGGGAGCTCTGCTGTATTGAAACAGGCCAGTGCCTGGCACCCCTCCAGCTCTACCTGCAGCTGTGTTTCTTGGAAGGCTAAGTGGCCAAGCTTTGGCTGCAGGACTTGGTCTTAGCTGTCTTGAACAATTCCCTGAAGTCTTTGCTCAGGAGCAACTGGGGACAGTGGGAGGTGGTGAGGAGGACAGATGGCCTGAAGACATGGGGATGGGGGAAAATTGGGGTGTACTGGAGGGACTTGCTAGGGATGGGCATTATAATACATGGATGTAATAATTTAACTCTCGGAAGTTGATGTTCTCCAGGATCTGATTATCACAAGAGGAAATCTCCTGGTTGGCCAGTGATGATTGGACTGAGACTGAAGCTCTTTTCCTTTTCTCTGTTTGGAAGTCAGAAATGTGAGCACTGAGGAGTCACTTATATTCCCAAGGGTGCTCTGTCCCCTTGTAGACTTCTCAGCTGTAACTCAAATAATAATAATCAAGTGAACATACTTGAAAGCAGCTCTAATTTTAGTTCATTTTATTATTTAGAAATGGGAGTGGAGGAGGGGTGGGGGTGGAGGCTGCCACCTATGACTAATGCGGTCTTGCAAGCTCTTAAGCCATATTTAGTAACATGGGGTATAAAAATAAGCTTTTGGTTCAATTTTTTTTTGAGTTGACTTCTGTTTCCTTTCTTCTATTCCCTCTCCCAAAGACGGATTTAACTAATTACACTTTCAGCTGAATGCTGATAGACATGTATTTATTATCGGTGCTGTAAGCCCTGGAATTCTTTTTTCTGCTGTGAGGCCACAGACATATACATTCAACTCCAGTCCCTGTGAGCTGTCAGAGTTATGGTCCAGCCCAGAGCAATGCAACATGATAAAGTTTTCAGGCCCTGTTTAGTTAAGACTGAAGAGCTGGGACCCAGCCAATCTCCACCACTCAGGGCTCTTTTCACAGTCCAAAATGATTTGGCTTAAACGTTTCCAACTGTGATGAGGTCCCATTTCAGTGATTATGCAGTCATTCACTTTTCCACATCAACATCAAAGTCATTAACAGCCGAGTATTATTGCATTGGCTGGAATTCAGTTAAGGACTAAGGGGAAGTTGCTCTTTATTAAGATAAATCATTGCCTTGGTTATGTCACCCATGAAATAATCAATTTACTGTGTTGGTTAATTTCCTCCCTCTTTGATCTGTGAATTAAATTCAACAGATCATTGTTTCACACAACTACCACTCAAAAGATGTTTTAAAGGCAAAACGCACACACATGTTCTGATGGCTGTGGACTTACAAGTGTGACAAACAACATGGCAAATGGAGGGCTCAGTTCATTCCATCATTCATTTCTGCAGTTATCTTATCTCCCCTGGGCTCCGAGGCAGGGTACCACCCCGATCGAGCTGGGTGATCCTCTCTCTGAATTCCTGAAGTGTTCTGCTAAGAAATAAAATGTAAAGCAGAGCAAGCCTTAATACTTTGGGGATCATAAGCTTGTACCAGATCCAATGTGTGATATCCTTGCCTGGAATTCAAGATGAAAAAGCAATGATCTTTACAAGGATACTCACTTGTAAATGCGAGGCATCCTTTAGAAGGATCCCTCTTGTAAATACAAGGCATTCTTTGCTCCATAATTCATGGCTTCTTATAGGGAAAAGAAGTTGAGTGGGATGTTTTATTTTTCCTTGCCTTAGTGATTCCTCTGAGAAAAATTCTTGTGCTTTGGTAATTTAAAAAAATATATTTTATAATGAAATATTTCAAACATGCAGACAAGTACAGAGAATAATATAATAAAAATCCATGGACCCACAACGCAACTTTATCAAATCTTAACATTGTACTTCAGATGTATGTGTGTGTGTGTACGTGTGTTTTAAAGAAATAAATCTTATAGATGCAGTTAGAGGACTCCTTTGTATTCTTTCTCTGTGTCTAGTCTCTCCCTTCCTCAGGGGAATGGCTAGCTTGAATTTATGCACCTAAACACTTTCTTTATTTGCTTTTACTTTTTACTCCTGACGCATATTTTTTGCAACTACAGACAATACATTTATTATTTTACAGGTTTTAAACCTTTTAGAGGTCTATTATATGCATCCTGTTACATCTTGCCTGTGTGTTGTTTTTTTTTTTTTTTTAAGATTGATTTATTTACTTTTAGAGAGAGAGAGAGGAGGAGGAGGCGCAGAGGGAGACGGGGAGAATCTCTAGCAGACTCCCTGCTAAGTGTGGAGCCCACCACGGGGCTTGATCTCAGGACCCTGAAATCATGACTTGAGCTGAAACCAAGAGCCAGATGCTTAACTGACTGAGCCACCTAGGCACCCCTACCTCTTGCCTGTTTTATCTACAGTATATTTAGAGTTTAACAATGTTGAGACATGCAGATCTAAGTTACTCATTTTAATGGTGGTGAAGTATTTCATTGTATGAATATATTTAAACTTAGTCCTGTATCTTCATTCACAAAGTATGGGATTTTCTCTGGCACACTTACCAAACGCACGAACAAACACGAAACCCAAAACGGGATTTCTGGGTCATAGGGTGCACATGCCAGCTTTACTAGATACCAAATTGCCAATTTATATTCCCATCACCAGTATGTCAGAATTTCTATTTTTCCAAAGTTTCTGTGCCGGAATGATTAAAAATACTTATTTAGAATCAGACTGAAGCCACTATTCCATGTCTTCTGTGTTCTCAGTCTCCATACTGAACATAAACTAGAAAAGGGCACTCAATACAATTCCAGTGAAGGTAGGGACTGGCCAGTAATTGTCTCCTAGTCTTTTGCAACCTTGACTTTGCATATCTGGCTCAAGAGATCCATGCAGCGTAGACAATAAGGAGGGCTAGGCCATGACAAAGTGTATTTTTAAAGCAATGTGGCTAGCTCTTTATAGTCAGCTGAACCATAAGTCTATGACTTTTTTTTTTTACATATTTCAGACACAAAACAACACTTTGACATGCATAGAACTACAATCTTCGTCCTTTCAATCTCAGCTTTTCACAAAGATGACCAAGTCATTTCAATTTTTTAAAAATGTCTTGATGCATTGAAGTGGAACAGCATTTATTCAGGACTTAAGAAGACAAGGAGCGTGGTGACAGCTATATTCTTATACTTGAGTAGACATGGGGCCTATATCCACGAATTTGTTAGAGAAAAAAGTAGGTTGATATTAACAAAGAGAAGTAGGAAGAACTTAAATGTGCTTAGGAAACCAAACCGCCAGCTGTGGTTAATCCCAACTTTAAATGCTGGTCTTCCTGAACAAGGTGCACAAATCCATGTAGAAGAAACAGGAAAGGGTTCAGAACTATTCCCTCAGCCACACTGAGAAGGGTTATTCCCTAAGCAAGAGGCAATGGAGTCTTATATCAGGAATAGCCTACATGTTTAGCACTTTGCTATATGCGTGCTTTCTTGAACACTCTAAGAAAAATATACATTGGCATTATTATTACTTCACCTTTTTTACAAGTCAGACAGTGGCAATTTTCCTATACTGCATCTGCTATCTCTAGATGGACCTTTGGCACCAAATCAAATGTGTCTTAATAGACCCCATTTGTAATTGGGAGAGAGGGTGGCTAGGCTGGTATTTCCCAATTTGCCCAAGCTCTCTCACTCCACTCTTCCTCCACCTGTCTTTCTTGCTCTGAGGCTGCATTAACCAACCTCTCTGCCCCCCCCCCAAGCTTCTGGCTGGGTTTTGCTAGTAAGGATGGCTGGAAGATGGGGAGGCAGGCAGGCATATTGATTCCTTGCCCCCTTTCTTCCTAGACCACTCTCAGTGAGAACAAACTGTTTAAAATATTTGCAGTCTTCATGGTATGAACATCAGATTGGTAAAAGAAAAGTGGAAGAAATTAGATCTTACATATTAATACTTTTATATTTTATAAAGGCAAAAGTCCTATTCTCAGATAACAAATCATTAACATATTTCACATGTCTGAGTTTCTCAGAAACATATCAAAGCTTCAGTTTCTTTATCTGTATAACGATGACAGTAACACTCTCTCTGTAAGGACTGCTGAGATTTGGAAACTATAGGGCACCTGGATGTCTCAGTAGTTAAGGACCTGTCTTTGGCTCAGGTTGTGGTCCTGGGATTGAGTCCAACATCAGGCTTCTTTCAGGGAGCCTGCTTCTCCCTCTGCCTGTGTCTCTGCCTCTCTTTGTGTGTCTTTCATAAATTAATTAAAAAAAAAAAAAAAAGAGGCTGGAAGGGCCAGTGATGGTGTTGCTGGTGGAGTCATCCTGTGAAATGCACAGAGTGCTTGCCCCCCAAGGGGCTCCTGACAGCAAAGAACACTGATCAAATTTTTTCTCCCTATTTCTTTCCTACAGGAACAAGAGTTGCTCTTTCTTCGATTTGAGACAGGGTCTCATTATAACTGCCATCAAGATATTCTGGGCCCTCACTTCTGAAAAAGTAGAGATTAGGAGGGGAAACCCATAAGTATCATTATTTCCGTTGAAACTTTTGTCAGAAACGTTTGCCACCTCAAACACACAGACCTTTAAATTTTATAGGTTCAGATACATGATGTTCAAACAGCTCAAAATGTTTGTTTTAGGTGAAAAGTCCTAAATTTTTATCAAACTTATTTCCCCTATAGGGGAAATATATGATGAGAAAATATGACTACAGATTCTCTCTGATTATAGCAGTTTCCAAAAAGGGCAAAAAGAGTGAGAATGTGAGTATGCATGCGGATGTATGTGGGTGAATTCTCTTACAGTTTATACCACTAAGATGTATTAGTTAGACAACAGTACAGGAGAAAACATGAACTAGGATTGGATTCTGATAAATACTGCAATAATTCCGGTGAGTGATGCTCTTTATTTTACGATGATCATTTCTGATGAAAAGTTCTCATCCCTACCTGTTAGCATATTTGGGAGTTAAAGATGTGAAAGTTAATGGTAAATAAAGTTTAAAATTAATTACATTTACTTTCAAATGTCCCCATCAATCAGTATCTAAAATTTACCAGAATTAGATATTAATCCATCAAGTGGCTGGAAATTGCCAGGGTATTCCAGGCTACTTTAGCAGTTCATATTTTATAATAGTACTATCTCCACATTACTAACATTAAGCATAATTTCATGGCAGAAGACAATTAGATTAATGAATGACTCTTGTGTTATCAAATCCCATGAAAGCCATTTCTGCAAAACGAACTGGAAAATCTGCTCTGTATTTTAGAAGAGGTGGCAGTTTCCACACTAGACAAAGAAGGCCAACTTTCGAATTCAGTTACTAACATATAATTCTGGCCTGGAATCCTACCTTCAGAAAATGGTCCAATAAATTCACGTCCAAAATAAGTTCAAGTCCAATGAAGCAGTTCATTATTCATCGGGTTGGATATGAAAGAGAAGCTTAATATTTTACTGATGATTCCAAGCCCAATAAAATTTGTTATTTCTAATTCAGGTAAAAAATCAACTCTCTATTACTTGTGATATTTCTGAATTAGAAGCAATCTCCTATTTGACTTGATGACTGTGTATAGAAATTTCGAGCCTTGATTATTTCTTTTTGCTGATAAATAACATTTCTTTGCCTGTGGGGTAATTGGTTTCCCCAGTGTGATCATACAATAAAGGGCCTTTAGAAGCCGAAAGTTAGACCATTGAACCTCATTCAGAATTATTTATGTCAGAAACCCTCATCATGGGGGTTATATAATTAGATTATGCCTTCTGTACTTTGGAGTATATTTCTTCCAAGGCCAGATGAAAAGGAAGACTCATAGTGGTCAATAAGAAGTGTTAGACTTTGCATGCAGCTGAGGATCATTGTGTAAAACCCTTTTATCTTATAGGGAATCTATAGGGAATTTATCTTATAGGTCCAGAGAACTTACACGTAAGCACATGTGGTTAAGGGTAGAAACAAAATTAGCAGGGCAGAAATTGACTTCAAATTTCATACTTTGCTACACTTAAGGCCTGTCCCCATTTCTATTACTTCTCTAAAAATTTCTCGGATATTTGTCAAAAATGCAATAAGATAAGGTAAGTGCATGAGACCAGTGCTTTTCTGGAAGATGAAAGAAGATAGATCCGACGGTGATGTGAGATGGGGTTGCTCTAGAGCAAAGGCTCCATGAGCTCTCTGGGCAGCTAAGAAAGGATGCTTCAAGAAAAAGAATGAGAATGCCAGCAGACAGACCCTTCTTTTGAGATGTGATCAGCATGGATAGTATGTCAAACGTGGGAAGACAATGACTCCATATGCCGCCCACTGTGGGCAGCTGGAGATAAAGGATGGAGAAGCATTTCCAAAATTTTTTAGGTATGCCAATAAAAGCAGAAATCGTAAAGAAAAATGGTGGATGGGATTAAAATAGAATGAAAAGGTACAGAGGGATCTAGAAAAGTTGTTTGCAACATTAAAGAAATCAGCAGAGTTAATGTTCCTCTTCTAGCATAGTGCTTATTAATGATGAGAAAAGATAAAACATGTAAATGGGAAAAAGAACAACAGACACAAGAACATTAAATAGGGAGAAATACAATTCTCAGCAGACATAAAAAATGTTTATCTTCGCAAAGAATAACATAAATGAAAAAAGATTTAAAACAGCACCGCAATGCCATCTTTCTCATACTAAACCACTAAAGATAAAAAATAACGAGAATGCACTAAATTGAAAACCATGAGATCTATGGGATCCAGGCTGTCACTTTTGCTGGTGGGACTTGCACTGGCATGACTTTGTTGGAGAGGAATTTCACAATCTAACCCTAAAGCTTAAATGTGTTCCTAGTTTTCATCCCAGCAATTCTACCTCTATGAATGAATCCTAAGGCCAAGTAGTCATTAAGCATGAGAGTTTAAAAATGGAAAAAGAGAGATTGAACAATAGATCAGTTAAATGAATTATATATGCATAGCATGTATGGTTTGTCCAAAAACTGTACATAACAATAATTCTCTCATTATTATGGATTTTAACAAATTGAGAAAATGTATATCATGTGTATAGTAAGCACTCTATATCTGTTTACTATTGTGTACACTGCTTTTTAAGGTTTTGAAAGTGTTTTTATGTCTTAGAGATAAATATTTCAGGTGGATGGAAATACCCTGAGGTGGCACATGCTTGTTTGTAGCCAGGCAGGTGGGCAGTGTAGCTGCAGCCTGGTGTGTGCAAGGGGGTAGTGGGGGATGATGATGATGATGAGTTTGGAGAGGTGGCTGGGGCCAGAGCACATACGGCCTTTTAGGCCATGTTAACAACCTGACATTTCATATTTATTTGTTTACTGTCTGTCTTCCTCACAGACTAATCCCCATAAGAGCAAATATTTCTTTTCTTTTCTTTTCTTTTTTTAAATTTTTTTTCACGGCTGCACCCACAGCATCTCACACTGCACTGTTCAATATGGTAGCCTCTAGACACATGTGGCTGTGAGTGGTTGCCATGTGGCTGGTCTGAATTATGATATAAAATACCTCTTTAATAAATATTTATATTGGTTGCATGTTGAAATGATAATATGTATATGTATTTTGGGTTGAATAAAATATATCATTAAAATTAATTCTACTTATTTCTTTTTACTTTTTAAAATTGTGGCTATGGGAAAACTGCAGATTACAGATGTGGTTCACATTATACTTGTGTTAGAAGCCGACATGAAAAAGCACAATTTTCATTCTGCCAACATCTGTTGACTGAATGAACGAACGTGTATTGTTACTGTACCTCGATTCTGTTTGACAAAACCTCTGGGTTTGAAACTTGACTCAAAAACTCAAGTCTTTCTAGTTGGAAAAAATCTTGTCTCTGATTATTATTTGTCCTATCAGCCTCTCTTAGGTTCTTCCTCTCTCCTAGCTCTCCTGATTGGCCCTTCTGCAAGTTGGGCGCACAGGTATTTGGCTTTCGTCCATTCTGATTGAGGCAGAATGTTCTGCTGTCGTCCGTGTGGGTAGACAAAACTCGGATCTGGTAGGATCAAACAGCGCACTTGTAGCCATTTGTAATGTTAGGCCCAATATCATAATCCTGGTGGACATTCTAAAGATCTGGGCAATGAATACATGAACTCATCCAATTTGTTGAAAAAGTCCCAAGCCAACATCCATGTCAAGGCAGTTATGATATAAATACCTTTTATCCTGAAAGACGTGTATGTACAAGGTAAAACTCTAAAGCGGCTGATGTGTTTAAGAAACCTGCATCTTTGTCTGTCTGTAGCTGTGGAGGATGAAGTTTATACCCGTGCATTTATCTGTGGGGGCTTCATATGCATCTGTGTTGGCCTGGGACATATTTATAGAAGTCACTTTTTCCTATGTAGAAAAAGAAATGTAGATGAGCAAATTTTTAGAATTTATGGGCGGCCATCGAAAGTGTTTTCTACGCGGATGACAGACACTGGGGCTGAATCCTGCTTCAGGCAGTAGCAAGCAAGTTAAACCATCACTGATTGACTTTTATTAACTCTGATTTGTAAGGCTGATAGGCTCAGGCTTGCTGCTGATGGACAGGTTTTTGTCACCCAGCCAAGACAGGAATCCTAGAGAAATGCCAAAAAAGAAAAGACAGTGTTGTTCCCCCAAACCCATTGTGCTTTGAACGTTTGCTACTTTGTTTTTTCTATTTTACATACCCAAGCTGAAATGTTTTTACCAATTATTTTGTCATTCTTTATAAAACTTAGCTTAATCAGACGCTGAGTCTGATCTTTGTGCTTTAGGCTACGGCTGTAAATAGCAAGGGAGTGGGAATGCTGTTTGTTTGAGAAACTGGAATGCACCAGTTCGGTTGAGAGACATAGTGGGAGAACATGAACACTCACTCTTTCCCCTTCAAGAAGTCTTTTCTGGGCTAGTTAGTTGTGACCTGAGGTCTTCACACATAACTAATACATTTCTTTCTCTCTCTGGCTACGTTGAGCCCTAGGCAAATTTATAAAGCTTTGTTTTGATAGTTCAAGCTACTTTTTCACCCAACCAGTGTTTGTTGAGCACCTACTAGGATGGACCAAGCCCTCTGCTTTGTCCGCGCTTTTGCAAGCATTGCACCCAACCTTTGACTCATGTGGTATTATTCCTGTGTCAGGTGGACAACTACCTTCTCTGAGAGGCTTTTAGAAAGCCTCACAGCCAGCAAGCAACAGTGTCAGGCCCTTTAATTCTGTTTTCGGTGATTTTTTTTTTTTTCTCTTCTCAGGAGCAGCCCCTCCAAGTCTTTCTCATATGTTCCACTAATTAAAACCTGCTCTCTGAAATGATCAGATAATCTCATTCCTATGAAGATGTAAAGGTGATTGAGCCATTAAGGGCTTCTCATTTCCTTTGAGATTTTTTTTCTTTGACCCTTGAGTTACTCAGAAGTCTGTTGTTTCATTTTGAAATATTTGGAGATTTCCTGGCTATCTTATTGTTACAGAATTCTGACTGAATACTGCTGTGGTCACAGAACACATTCTATTGTTCTGGTCCTTTGAAATTCACTGAGCCTTGCTTGATGGCTCTGCCATGGTCCATCTGGGTGAATCACTCATTTGTACTCTTTGCCCTCGTTGGGTACAGTGTTCTGGAAAAGCAGACCCAATCGAGCTGTTGATGCTCTTTGAATCTTCGTTATCCTTTCTAATTTATCTACCTCTTCTGTCCATTAGTTAGGGAGGAGTACTATCACCTTTGTGTGTGTGTGGGGGGGGTTGTCTATTTCTTCGTTTACTTCTGTAAATTTATGATTTGAGGACTTCGTTATTAGGTTCAACCCACATTTACAATGGTTATAATTTCTTGATGAATTGAGATGTTTATCATTATAAAACCTCCTGCTTTACCTGTTAACACTTTTTGTCTCCAAGTTGACTAAGAAGTGGACTGAGCGTCAGCTTTTCTTGTGCTTAGTGTTTGTATGATACACTTTTTCCATCTTTTTAATTTCAATCTGTTTGTGTCTTAATCTTTAAACATGTTCTGGTAAACAGCACGCAGTTAGGCTTGCTTGTTCATTCATTCATTCTTCATTCATTCATTCATTCATTCTGTGATAATCTTTGCCTTTTAATTGCATTGATCAGTCCATTTCCAGTCAATTTAATGATTGATATGTTGGGATTTAGGTCTACTATATTGGAGTGTGTTTCCTTTTGTTCCATCTACTTTTGGTTTGTCTTTGTCTCCTTCTGTGCCTGTTTTTGAGTGAAATGAGTATGGTTTCATATTTTATTAAATTCTCTGCTTTTAGGTTAGACTTCTTGGTATTACTTTCTAGTGGTTGCCCTAGATACTAAAATATTCTTCTTTTGCTTTTCATAGCCTACATTCAAACATTATTCTACTACTTTGTCATCAGTGCAAGAACCATACGCTTACAAACTTCCCATTACTGGCCATGTGTGTTCGTGGTGCTCTTGCTGTCACATGTTTTATTTTGACATAGGCTATCAACCCCATAATGCAATGATAAAATTTTGACTTTACACCGTCCTTATCGTTTTAAAACATTTAACATCTCTTTCTTCATCTGATAGAGGCATAGATATTGATATGTTGGAATTTTAAAATACATTTTATATTTTATAATATAGTAGGAATGATTTTATAGGATTTAAAGTATTTTTGCATTTTATGTGTGCATATATATGTGAGATATATATATCATATGTCAGATCTATCTATATCTATATCAGAGTAATTTAGAAAAAATCCTTTATATGTATTCATAAATGTATCTTCCCTAGTGTTCTTTGTTCCTACATGTGGAACAGGTTTTCCTCTAGGTATTTCCCTTCAGATTAAAGAATTTCCTGTAGCATTTTTTGTGGTGCAGGTCATCTAAGGATAAAGTCTTTCAGCCTTTGTCTGAAAATATATTTATTTTTTCTTCCTTCATAAGGGATATTTTCACTGGATATAGAATCTAGGTTGACAGTTTTTTCTTTCAGAACTTAAAAATGTCATTACATTTTCTTCTATCCTCCATTGTTTCTGATGAATATTCATACTTCATTCTGATTGTTGTTCTCTTGTGCAGAAAGTGTGATTTTTTTTCTCCATGCTCTTTTCAAGATTATATTTGGCTTTTAGCACTTTGACTATGATGTGTATAGGTATATATTTTTTAAATTATCCTGTTCAGGGTAAATATGGTAGATATCTTTATCAATTTTATAAAATTCTCAATCAGTATCTTTTCAAATATTTTTTTATGCCCCATTTTCTTTCCCTTCCTAATGTGGAATTCCAGTTATGTGTACATCAAACCATTTGATATTGTGCTACAGATTTCAGCTGCTGTAATCTTTTTTTTTTTTACACCTTTTCTTTGCATTACAGTTTGGATAATTTCTATGAGCACATCTTTAACTTCTCTTATTTTTTCTTCCTCTGTGTCTAGTTTGCTGGTAAGAATGAATAAAAAGAATTCTTATAGAATTTATCATTTTTTTTAGTCCTAGAATTTCCACTTAGAGTTTTTATATAGTTTCCATATCACTGATGACGTTTTCTGTTTGCTTACTTGTGCTTTTCACACCTAGATCTTTTAACATATATACTATATTTATTTATTTTAAAAATCCTCTCTAATTATTCAAAAACTGGACAGTATATAGTTGGATAATTTTTAAAATACATTGTGTCAATCTCTGTCTTTTATTTTATTTTTTAGAGTGAATGAGAGAGAGAGAGGGAGGAGGGGTGGAAGGAGATAGAGCATCTCAAAAAGGATCCATGCTCAGTGTGTAGTCCAACATGTGTCTCAGTCTCATGACCTCAAGATCATGACCTGAGCCAAAACCAAGAGTCGGATGCTTAACTGACTGAGCCACCCAGGCACCCCTCAATATCTGTCTTTTAATTGTCATACTTGGATCTTTCACAATTAATTTAATTTTTAATATGTTAAAATAGACACTTTATCTTTTATTCTTGGTTTGTTCTTTCTCTGTTTTCTTTTCCCTGCTTTTCTGTGGATTATACAAACATTTTTTAGAATTTATTTTTGATTTATCTGCAGTATTTTATGTATACCTTTTTGTAAACTCTTCTAGCAGTTGCTCTGGGTATTATATTATATATATATATATATACATATATATATATATATATATATATATAAAACTTGTCACAGTCTACTTATGTCAATATTTTACCTGTTTGAGTAACATTTAGAAATCTACTTTCCTTTTTGTCTCATTACCTTCCTCTATTGATAATATAATTGCCTTAAATATTTTTTCTACATACATTTAGAAATGTATCAGATATTATTAAATTTTTTGCTTCAACCATCAAACATAATTTAGAATTTCCTTAAAGAGAAGGAAAATATATTGTATTTACTTACATCTTTGCTTTTTTCATTATCCTTTGTTCTTTTCCTTTTTCTCCTCTCCTATTATCCTCTTCCCCTCCCCATCTTCCTCCCCCCCCTTCCCCTTCTTCTTCTTCTTCTTCCTTTGTTTCATGATTCCTTCTTCTATCATTTCCTTTCTGTTTAGATAACTTTCTTTAATCAATATTTTAGAGTAGCATGTTGATGATAAATTCTCTTAGTTTTCTTTTGTCTGAGAATGTCCTTATTTTCCTTTACTCCTGAAAGATAATTTCTTCAGATATAGAATTATAGATTGAGAAATCTTTCCTTTCACAAATATTATGTCATTTCTTGTGGCTTCCCTAACTTCAGATGAGGAATGTGCTGCCATTTAAATTGTTCTTCCCTATAGGTAAGATGCTGTTTCTCTCCTGCTACTCTCAAGTCTTTGTTTTTGTCTTTCATGTCAGATGTTTATAATGTGTTTTGGCAGGTGATTCTTTGGTTATATCCTGTTTGAGGTTTGCTCAGCTTTGTGAATCTGTAGGTTTATGTCTTCTGCAAAATTTGGGAAGTTTTCAGCTGTTATTTCTCTGAGTATGATTTTAGCATGCCCTCTTTATTCTTTCTTGTATTTCAACAACAATAGTGTTAGATCTTTTGTGATACTCCCACAGGTTGCTGAGGCTTAGTTAATTTTCTTCAGTCTGTTTTTTCTCTGTTGTTCAGATTGGGTAATATCTGTTTTTCTATTTTCAAGTTCATTGATTCTTTACTCTGTCTCCTCCATTCTGTTGTTAAGCCCATTCATTGAGTTTTCTATTTGAATTTTTGAATTTTTCAGTTTTCAATTTTCCTCTTGGATCTTCTTTATATTTTATATTCTTTGTGGAGACTTTTCATTTTTTTTGTTTGTTTCAGACAAACAAAATGTGTTTTCAATGACTTCTTGAGGAATTTTTATGATTATTTAAAAATCTTTATCAGATAACCTAATATTTCTGTCATCTCAGTGTTGGCAACTGTTTTTTTTTTTTTTAATTCAAGTTGAAATTTTTTGGTATTTACTGATTATTTAAAATCAAACCTGGATATTTTGCGTATGCTATAATATTATGAATCTGATTTACACCTTCTATTTTAGTTGGCTTTTTAAATTACTGCTTTGGCATAGGAAGTGGGGGTGTGACCTTGCTACTGAAGGTGAGAATAGAAGTCTGTGTTCTCACTTAGCCTCTGCTGACTTGATTGGGGAGAGGTTCCTCATTATTGCAGGGTAACAGTGGGATTTTCAGCTATTGACTAGTCCTTTGCTGATACCATAGGGAAATGGCTTTGTTAAAACTATTTGGTGGTAAAAAAAAAGTCTTTATTCCTCACTAGATTTCCTCTGATTCTACATCAACAGGAAAAGGGATGGGTACTTCTTTACTTTTGGTTGGGGGTGGTGTAAGTTCTGGATGTCCATGTGATGTCCATTGGGAGGGCTTCATCACTACTTAGTGGAGATGAAAGTCTGACTCCCCTCTCTGATACCATCCTAGCAGGTAGTGGCAGCCTTGGCTCCCCATTCCTGGTCCTCTTGCTGGAAAGAGCAGGCTTTTGTTGAAGATTTTTTGTTTGTTTGGGTCAGTTGGCATGAGCAGCTTTCGAGCTTCTTTAGTTCCTAGGCTGAGATATATGGGGTGAAAGGAAAACCCAGGGAACTAACATTGTTCCTTGAGTCATATATCCCTAGCTAGTCTATCTTTTTCTCTTCCCCCTTCAATCTTCTTGTGTTTCTTTTGTATATATTGTCTAAGATTTTTAGTTGTAGGCAACAGAAGAAATAGGGATTATCTCTATTTCATCTTCTTGGAAGCAGAAATTTCTCTGATGACTTTTAAAGATATCTTAATATTTTAAAAAGATTTTATTTATTCTTTTGAGAGAGAGTGAGGAGGCAGAGGAAGAAGGAAAAAGAGAATCTCAAGCAGATTCTAAGCTGAGTGGGGAGCCCAATATAGGGCTTGATCTCACCACCCTGAGATCATGACCTGAACTGAAATCAAGAATCAGATGCTTAACTGACTGAGCCACCCAGGCACCCCCAAAGATACCTTAATTTTTTTTAATTTTGTGTAACAAGTTTGTAGCTGGCTTGTCCTTAACATCCTTCTGTTTATGAAGATATTTACATTTTTATAGTGAATGAGAGCTTAAATTATAAGTAACAGAAAAAAGTTGGTTATGCCATATTTTATATGCAAGTCCTTTCTAAGACTTATCAAATTGCACAATAAAACCTTGTATCAAAAGCTCATTGGCATCGATTTAATTTTCTTGAGAGCAGACAGTATTTTGGAAATGAATAAGTAACAGAAGCACACTTGTGTCAATCTTTCTAACTACTGCTAAAATACAGTAGTTCCATATATTTCAAACTGACAAAAGCTTATAAGGGTCCTTGCAATTCACTTATGCTGTGACATTTTTGTAGCATAAAATTTCATGTATTTGATAAGCATCAGAGAAGAAAGAGATATTCCTCCTCTATTCCATAAGGTATATGTGAGGCCATCTGAAGCCTGAGAACAGGGCTTGGGCACTGACAGAAACTTCAGCAAATCTTAAGTTACTATATGCTAGCAGTGAAAAGGGGTAGTTTGAAATTTAAAACTCAATACTATTTATATTAGCACCCCCAAATATGAAATATATCTAAAATATATATGTAAGATCTATATGAGAAAACTGTAAAACTTTGATGGAAAAAACCAAGGAACTAAGTAAATGGAGCGACATTTCATGTTCATGGACAGGAAGTTTCAACATTGTCAAAATATAAGTTCTTCCCATCTTGTTACATAGATTCAGTGAAATCCATACAAAATCTCAAGTTATTTTGTGGATATCAACAAACTAATTCTAAAGTTTATATAGAGAGTTAAAAGTTTATATAGAGAGACAAGAAAATTTTGAAGATGAACTAAGTCAGGGAACTGACACTACTCAACTCTAAGACTTGTTACAAAGCTATAGTAATCAAGACAGTATGGTATTGGTAAAAAAAAAAAAATAGATCAATAGAATAGAAAGCTCAGAACCAGACTCACATAAATAGAGTCAATGGATCTTTTACAAAAGAGTAAAAGCAATACAATGGAACACAGATAGGCTTTTCAACAAATGGCATTGGAACAACCTGAACATCCACATGAAAAAAATGAATCAAAATACAGATCTTACACTCTTTAGAAAAATTAACCAAAAGTGTTCATAGACATAAAAGTAAAATTCAAAACCATAAAACTGTTTGAAGATAACATAGGAGAAACCTAGATGACCTTGAGTATTATGTGACTTTTTAGATATAATAGAAAAGATACAATACAGGAAAGAAATAATTGATAAACTGGACTTCATTAAAATAAAAAACTTCTATATGACAGATGCTGTCAAGAGAATGAGAAAACAAGCCACAGACTGGGAGGAAATATTTGTAGAATACAGGGCTGATAAATCACTATTATCTGAAATATTTGAAGAACACTTACAGCTCAACAATAAGAAAATGAACGACCACTCATCTTTAGATGGACATCAAGGCTCCTTCCACAGTTTGGCTATTGTGGCCATTGCTGCTATAAACATCGGGGTGCAGGTGTCCCGGCGTTTCATTGCATCTGTATCTTTGGGGTAAATCCCCAACAGGGCAATTGCTGGGTGGAACTGGAGGGTATTATGCTGAGTGAAGTAAGTCAGTCGGAGAAGGACAAACATTATATGTTCTCATTCATGTGGGGAATATAAATAATAGTGAAAGGGAATATAAGGGAAGGGAGAAGAAATGTGTGGGAAATATCAGAAAGGGAGACAGAACGTAAAGACTGCTAACTCTGGGAAACGAACTAGGGGTGGTGAAAGGGGAGGAGGGCGGGGGGTGGGAGTGATTGGGTGATGGGCACTGGGGATTATTCTGTATGTTGGTAAATTGAACACCAATAAAAAATAAATAAAAAAAAAGAAAATGAACAACCTGATTAAAAATGGCCAAAATACCCTCAACAAAGAATATATTCACATGGAAAATAAACATATGGAAAGGTGTTCAATATCATATGTTTTTAGGAAATTGCAAATTAAAACAATAATACGGGCACCTGGGTGGCTCAGTTGGTTGGGTGTCTGCTTTCAGCTTGGGTCATGATCCCAGGGTCCTGGGATCAAGCCCTGCATCAAGTTCTCTGCTCATCAGGGAACCTGTTTCTCCCACTCCCTCTGCCTGCTGCTTGCCTTGCTTATGCTCTCTCTCTCCCTCTGTCAAATAAAGAAAGAAAATATTAAAAAAAAAAAAGAAAAAAGAAAACAACAATGAGATGCTGTTATGTACATGTTAGAAGGGCTGAAATCCAATATTACAAATGCTGGTGAGGATATGGAACAATAGGGACTCTCATTCATTGCTGGTGGGAATACAAAATGGTAAGCCACTTTGGAAGATAGTTTGGCAATTTCTTACAAAATTAAATGTACTTTTACCTGATATGTTCTATTAACCATGCTCTTTGGTATTTGCCCAAAAGAGTTGAATATTTAATGTTTACACAAAAACTTACACACATATGTTTATATGGCTTTACTTATAATTGTCAAAACTTGGAAGCAACCAAGATGTCCTTTACTAGATGCATCCAGACACTGTGGTGCATCCAGATAGTGGAATGTTATTCAATAATAAAAAGAAATCAGCCATTTAGGCCAAAAAGACATGGAGGAAACTTAAATGAATATAACTAAGTGAAAAATGGTATTCTGGCCTAAGCTAAGATGACAGCATCGTAGGAAGACCCCTGCTTGTCTCATCCCTCAAACAGAACTAGGAAACTATCAAATCATTCTGATACCCAAGAAATAGACCCAGGGATTGATAGAACAAACTGCACAACTAGAGGGAGGAAAGAGACTACATTGAGAAGGCAGGAAGTGCAGAGATGTGGTTGTGGGAGAAATGGACCTAGGATGCTGTGAAGGGAAGGAAGTCCTAGTTGCAGAGAAGAGAGAGAGAGATGAGTGCACAGGGATACACACAAGGAGAATGCTTCCCAAAGGCCATTGGCTGGAAAAATGAAAGGGGCTGATTTTCATGAGTTTTTGCAACCAGCAAAACACACCAGGGATACTCCCTGAAGTGCCAGACCCTGTACACTGTATGACCTTTCTTCATAAAACCATTACTCTCAGGAGCAGGAAACAGGCTTTTCTAGCAGAAGAAGACAGAGAATTAGACAAAATGCCAAGGCAGAAGGATTCATCCCAAATGAAAGAACAAGATAAGGTCATGGCCAGAGATCTAATTGAAGCAGATATAAGTAATATGCCTGATGGAGAATTTAAAGCAACAATCATAAGGATACTCATTGGGCTTGAGAAAAGAATGGAAGAGTTCAAGGAGGCCTTTACTCCAGAGATAAAAGAGTTAAAAAACAGTAAGAAATGAAAAATATATTAACTCAGTTTCAAAACAGACTGTATGTAATTAACACAAGGATGAAAGAATCAAAGGAATGAATAAGTGATATATAAGATAAAATAATGGAAAATAATGAAGAACAAAAGAGAGAAAGAAAAATTATGGAACACGAGAATAGACTTAGGAAACTCAGTGACTCCACAAAATGTAATAACATTCATCTCTTAGGAATCCCAGGAGAAGAAGAGAGAGAAAAGGGGGAAGAAAATTTATTTGAGGAAATCATAGCTGAAAACTCCTTTAATATGGGGAAGAAAACAGACTTCAAATTCAGGAGGCACAGAGAACTCCCATCAAAATCAACAAAAGCAGGCCAACACCAATGCATATGGTAATTAAATTCACAAAATAAAGTGATAAAATATCCTAAAAGCAGCAAGACAAAACAAGTCCCTAACTTACAAGGGAAAACTCATAGGCTAGCTGCAGATCTATCAACAGAAACTTAGCAAGCCAGAAGAGAGTGGCATGATATCTTCAATGTGCTGAATGGAAAAAAATCTGCATCCAACAATACTCATCCAGCAATGCTATCGTTCCGCATAGAAGGAGAGATAGAGTTTCTCAGATACACAAAAACTAAAGAAGTTCATGCCACTAAACCAGCCCTGCAAGAAATACTAAGGGGAATCTTTGAGTGAAAAGGAGAGACCAAAAGTTACAAAGATAAGAAAGGAACATAGAAAATCTCCAGAAACAATGACAAAACGAGTAATAGAAAGGCACTAAATACATATCTATCAATAATTACTCTAAATGTAAATGTACCAAATGCTTCAAATCAAAAGGCACAGGGTGTTGAATCTATTAAAAAAACAAGATTTAATTATAAGCTGCCTACAGGAGACTTATTTTAGACCTAAAGACAGCTGCAGATTGAAAGTAGGAATGGAGAAAGAAAGAAAGAAAGAAAGAAAGAAAGAAAGAAGAAAGAAAGAAAGAAAGAAGAAAGAAAGAAAGAAAGAAAGAAAGAAAGAAAGAAAGAAACATTTATCATGCAAATGGATGTCAAAAGAAAGCCAGAGAAGCAAAACTCAGACAGTTGAGATTTTGAACCAAAGCCTATTAACAAGAGATGATAATTGATTGCTGATAATAATAGTAGAAAACTTTAACACCCCACTTATACCAATGGACAGATCATCTAAGCAGAAAATCAACAAGGAAACAATGGCTTTGAATGATGTACTGGACCAGGTGGACTTAACAGATATATTCAGAATATTTCATTCTAAAGCAACAGAATGCACATTCTTTTCAAGTGCACATGGGACAATCTCCAGAACAGATCACATACTAGGTCACAAATCAGGCCTCAACAAGTACAAAATATTGGGGATCATAACATGCATATTTTCTGATCACAATATCATGAAACTTGAAGTCAACCACGAGGAAACATTTGGAAAGACCACAAATACATGGAGGTCAAACAAAAAAATGAATGAGTCAACCAAGAAATCAAAGAAGAAACAAACAAACAAAAATATGTGGAAGCAATGAAAATGAAAACAGGATGGCCCTAAACCTTTGGGATGTAGCAAAAGTGGTCAATATGTAGCAATACAGGCCTACCTGAAGAAGCAAGAAAAATCTCGAGCAAGCAAACCTTACACCCAAAGAAGCTAGAGAAAGGACAACAAATGAAGCCTAAAATTCAGCTTAGGAAGGAAAATAATAAAGCTTAGAGTAGAAATCAATGATATAGAAATTAAAAAAAACAACAACAAAAAATTCCACAATAGAACAGATCAATAAAACCAGCAGCTGGTTAATTTTCTCTGAAAAAATTAGTAAATTGAGAAACCCCTAGCCAGACTTTCCAAAAAGAAAAGAGAAAGGGCCTAAATCCATAATCACAAATGAAAGAGAGATAACCAACACCACAGAAATACAAATAATTATAAGAGAATATTATGAAAAACTATATGCCAACAATTTAGACAACCTGGAAGAAATGGATAAATTCCTAGAAACATATAAACTACCAAAATGGAAGCAGGAAGAAATAGAAAACTTGAACAGACTGATAACCAGCAAAGAAATTGAATCAGTAATAAAAAATGTCCCAACAAGCAAAGTCCAGGGTCAGATGGTTTTACAGGAGAATCCTACTGAACATTTGAAGAAAAGTTAATACTTCTCAAACTATTCCAAAAAATAGAAAAAGAAGGACAACTTCCAAATTCATTCGATGAGGCCAGCATTACCCTGATACCAAAACCAGTTCTCCACTACAAAAGAGTACTATAGGCCAATATCTCTGATGGACATGGATACAAAAATTCTCAATAAAATACTAGCAAATTGAACCCAGCAATATGCTAAAAGAATCATTTCACAATCAAGAGGGATTTATTTCTGGGCTGCAAGTGTGGTTCAATATTCACAAATCAATCAGCATGATACACCACATTAATAAAAGAAAGGGTAAGAACCATACGATCCTTTCAATAGATGCAGAAAAAAACATTTGACAAAGTACAACATGATAAAAACCCTCAATAAAATAGGGTTAGAAGGAACATACCTCAAAATTGTAAAGGCAATATATGAAAACCCCACAGCTAATATGATCCTCAATGGGGAAAGACTGAGAGCTTTTCCTCTACACTCAGGAACAAGACAGGGATGTCCATTCTCACCACTTTTATTTGACATGGTACTGGAAGTCCTAGCCTCAGCAATCGGAAAACAAAAAGAAATGAAAGAACATCCAAATCATCAAGGAAAAAGTCAAACTTTCACTATCTGTAGATGGCATAATACTCAATATAGAAAACCCAAAAGACTCCACCAAAAATTGTTAGAACTAAATGCCGTAAAGTCATAGGATACAAAAATCAGCATACTGAAATATGTTGTATTTCTATATACCAATAAAGAAGCAGCAGATAGAGAAGTCAAGGAATCAATGCCATTTACAATTACACCAAAAACCATAAGATACTTAGGAATAAAACTAACCAAGGAAGTAAAATATCTGTGCTCTGAAAACCATAAAATGCTGATGAAGGAAACTGAAGGTGACACAAAAAAAATAGAAAAACATTGCATGCCCACAGATTAGAAGAACAAATATCATTAAAATGTCTATATTACCCAAAGCTATCTACATAGTTAATGCAATCCCTATGAGAATACCACCAGTATTTTTCACAGAGCTAGAACATACAATCCTAAAATTTGTATGGAACCAGAAAAGACCTCAAATGGCCAAAGCAATCCTGAAAAAGAAAAACAAAGCTGGAGGCATCATAATTTCAGACTTCCTGTTATATTACAAAGCTGTAGTGATCAAAACAGTATGGTACTGGCACAAAAACAGACACATAGATCAATGTGACAGAATAGAAAACTCAGGAATGAACCCATAACTGCCTGGTCAATTAATTCTTGATAATGCAGGAAAGAATTTGCAGTGGGAACAAGACAATCTCTTCAACAAATGGTGATGGGAAAACTGGACAGTAACATGCAAAAGAATGAAATTGGACCTCTTTCTTATACCACACACAAAAATTCAAAATGGACAAAAGACATAAATGTGAGACAGGAAACCATTAAAATCCTAGCGGAGAACACAGGCAGTATCCTCTTTGACATCAGGGATAGCAACTTCTTACTAGGTAAGTCTCCTGAGGCAAGGAAAACTAAAGAAAAATAAACTATTGAGACTTCATAAAAACAAAAAATTTCTGCACAGCAAAGAAAACAGTTAATAAAACTAAATGGCAATCGGTGGAACGAGAAAAGATATTTGCAAATAACATACCTGATAAAAGGCTAGTATCCAAAATCTATAAAGAACTTATAAAATTCAACATGCAAAAGCCAAATAATCTAGTTTAAAATGGGCAAAAAACACAAATAGACATTTTTCCAAAGACATTCAGATGATTAACAGATACATGAAAAGATACTCGACATCACTCATCATCAAGGAAATACAAGTCAAAACTATGAGATACCTACTGTGTACCTGTTAAAATGGCTAAAATTAATGACACAGGAAATAATAGGTGTTAAGGATGTAGAGAAATGGGAACCCTCTTGCACTGTTGGTGGGAATGCAAACTGCTGCAGCCATCCTGGAAAATAGTATGGAGGTTCCTCAAAAAGTTAAAAATAGAACTACTCTATAACCCAGCAGTTGAATTACTAGGTACTTGCCCTACGGACACAAAAAATACTAATTCAAATGGATACATGCACCTGATGTTACAGCAGCATTATCAGCAATAGCCTAATTATAGAAAGAGCCCAAATGCCCATTGATTGATGAGTGGATAAAGAAAAAGCGGTGTGTGTATGTATGTATGTATGTATATACATATATATATATATGACATATATATTGGAATATTACTTAGCCATGGAATATTACTGGCATATTCCTCAGCCATCAAAAAGAATAAACTCTTGCCATTTGCAATGATGTGGGTGGAGCTAGAGAGTATTATTCTAAGTGTAATAAGTCAATCAGAGAAAGACAAATACCATATAATTTCACTCTTACGTGGAATTTAGGAAACAAAACAAATAAACATGGGGTGGGGGGGGGCAATAGAGAGGCAAACCAAGAAACAGACTCTTAACCACACAGAACAAACTGATGGTTACCAGAGGAGAGGTTGGCAGGTAGGTGGGCTAAGTGAGCCATGGGTATTAAGGAGGGCACTTGTGATGAGTACTGGGTGTTGTTTATAAGTGAAGAATCACTAAATTGTATTTCTGAAAGCATGATTACACTGTATGTTAACTAAGTGGAATGTAAATAAAAATTTGGAAAGGAAAAAAAAAGCTTTATCTGTAGGGGCTACGTACTATATGATGCCATTTATATGACATTCTGGAAAATAACAAAACTCTGCAGACAGTGAAAAAGCAGCAGGGGTTAGGGGGAGAAAGGGATTAGCAGGAGGAACACCGACGATTTTTAGGGCAATAAAACTACTCTGTGTTTGAATTTTATCTGTTTCTTAGAGCATTGATATTTTAAAGAGTCCAGTGTCTGGAACATAGTACTCATGCAAAATATGTTGGACCAAATGATTGGATAAATGAGTGAATGAATGTCCAACTCTAGACAAAATGGTGAAATAGAGCAAAATTTCCTACGAGTGTTTTTCCTTTATGAACTACAAAGTACTTAGTTGGAAAAGCTCTTCTTTCTTCCTATTGGAGTAGTGTTTATGCCCTGGAGAAAAGTTTGGCAAATGTGACGCAAACTTATTACACTACTCACAGAACTACATGTTTGGGATAGGTGTATCCTAGTTACAATAGATTATAAACATTAAAAGACAAAGGATTGTTTGCTACTCCTTTTATACCAGGCATAGAATCTCCTTGGCGTGGCTTTGAATAGTAAGTCCTTATTAAATATCTACTGAATGAATGTTAACAATTGATCTATTTCCTATTGGAAGAGGATCTTAGTTTTAAGCTGAAATGTATATTCTGCCCTAAATATTTCTACTATGGGCTGTGGCGTCCCTTCACACCCAATTCATACATTGAATACATTGAATTTTCACCCCCAGGACCTCAGAATACCATATATATATATATATATATATATATATATATATATATATATACCCCATTTGTACAGAAAGTCTTTAAAAATGTGATTGAGTTAAAAGGAGTCTTTAGGGTGTGGCCCCGACCCAATATGTTGGTGTCACAGCAAGATAGCAGTCATTGCAACCAGGGAGGGGGCCTCAGGAGAACCCAGAAGTGCCAGTACCTTGATCTTGGATTTTCAGATTCCAGAAATGTGAGAAAAATTAATTTCTGTTTTTCAAGCCACCTAGTCAGTGACATTTTGTGGTATTTTGCAGCCCTAGCAGACTAACACAATCCCTTTAGATAAATAAGAGATAAAACTCACATTTTAATATTAGGAATGTTTTATTTAACAGACGTGTTGCTATTTCTCTACATGTCTTGGCAAATTGGCAAATATGTGTCCCTCAAATTTAAAATCACTATTCCAGTTAATATCAAGGTATTTTCCTCCCTCTCTTTTACCATTAAAAATATACTAAGTATATTTTTCCCAAGAAACTCTTTTCCCCAAGAAACTACTGTCTTTATCTTACAATCTGCTTTGGTTGGACTAGTGCTAACTTGGCACCCTTTATCCCAACTGATTGAAATCTGGAGATCTCAAAGAGTGCTAATCCACAAGGCCCCACGCCATGTCATTTTTTTTTTTTTTTTACGCCATGTCATTTGATATTCAGTTCAGAATTTCCCTGCAGGGCCGAGGATCGCCTTTATGTAACAACTTTCCCTCCATGCATGTTATTTCCACCCCCCACCCCAAACCTTCTTAGATGACACCCTCTCAGGTTAGAACTGAGGAGGAAGCAAATACTGATGACATTTTATCAGTGGGCTGGGATCCAAGTATAACCACAACCCCAATTTTTGGGAGTCTACTTTTTTAACACTCCTCCCAGAGGTAGGGTGATAATGAAAGCAGACACAGACATTTCCTTCAACTTTTGCCAGACGATGTGGCTCCTTGAAGCAGATTACAATGAAGTCTGTACAAAGTAAGAGGCATGTTGGAGCCTCCCTCCTCAGAGGAAAACCAGTTTCCAGTCTGAGACTGACCCTGAAGCAGAGTCAAAATCCAATTGTTACATCATCCTTAAAGCATGCTCTTTAACACAAAGGCAGCCTATAAAGTAGCAGTTAGAGCAAAACTCTGGCTTCGACTATTATTAAATATTTTTTAAGAGGCTATGGAAGGGTTTGAAGGGATAAGAAAATAAAGGTTAGGTTTTTATCTAGGCTGTCTGATTTTTCTTTTTTGTGCATCTTTATGCTGCTAAGCCTTGAAGTTTGTGACTTTTATATGATATTCAAGACATTTTTTAAGCCATAATTACTATATATTGTATTATTCATATCTATCTGATAAAAATATGCTAATTTAGTTGTGAAATGGACAAAAGATTTAGATGTGATTTCCAAAGACATTCCATTTCCACTTTGTTCTTTCTTCCAATCCTGTGTTCCACCAGTCAGCGTTGTGTCAGAACATTCAGTAGGTTGTGGGGTAGACAAAGGGATAGAAGTCACCCTTGAAGACCCTTTGCCCATAATATGCCAGAGAGAACTTTCTGGAGTAGAACACGTTTCATCATTAAAAACCCCTGCTAAATGGTGTTTTCTGTTCACTAATGGATCAAAGCGCTTTTGTTATGTATTACTGCTGGATCTTTGGCAGCTCTGTGAAGTTTTGTGAGTTCCTTGAGTTGAAGGATAATCGTAGGCAGGAGTGCCATCAATGCCAAAGTATTTTTCCAGAAATATCCTCTGCGAGTTGAACAGAGGTCTGAGTTGCCTGGGTCTTGAATGTCAAGGTGATCTTTAGAGTTGTGCAGAAAGTCCTCTAGATTTCTTCCTGACTTAATTTACCCATTTGTGCAATGAGATGGTAGATTTGATTTACGCCCAGATAACTTTTTATGTGGTGATGGGGATGGTAATAGTAGAGAACCTGTGGCAGTGGTAAAATCATGCTCAGGAAATGTGTTGGAGGGCAACTATCAGTAGGCACCTCCACCTTTGAGACCTGACTCGTGTGCATGCCTTATGCACAAAACTGCTGAGACTTTTTTTTTTTCAATAGGGACTTCCCTTATCAGTCTCCCTTTTAGACAGAACAATCCTTGGTTCAGGAATCTAGGGGTACATGTAAAAGGGAAGAAAGTGCTAGAACCTAAATGGAATTGTGCAAACAATGACCATGTTGGAGATTAGGTGGCTGAGAATCAGCCGAGAAATGTGAAGAACTGATGCAACTATTTAGATAAATCAGGGAAAGAATTAATGCAGTTTTCTGCCACATTTTAACCATGAAATCTAGGCATTTGGGTATATAAGAGTTAAAAAAATTAAAAACAGACATAGTTCTTCAAGTTTTGCCATATACAATCTGGAGTAGGGGGTGACAGTAAAAACAAATAATTACGTAATTAAAAGTAGTTGGGCAAAAGTAAAAATTGGAAGCTAACATACCTGGGTTATAACTGATTTATTTCTTCTGAAGAAGTAGGAAGTTCCCCGGATGCCTGTCTCCCCATGTGGCCTTAATTAACTTGGTTGATATTCAGAAGTTTGGGGTCACAGGGACAACATTGGTGCCATGCAACATTTACTATTTTGATTCCAGTAAAGAAAAGTGATAATGATCCATATTTCACTGCATACTTTTTGTATAATGCAGAGTTACCAAATGTAAAAATTTTAATTGGACTATTCTAAGCAGTGCCATTGTTATAGGCATTCTTGTCAAGATGAATCTTACATTAAAACATTTCTCCCAAGCTACCACAAAACTCAGAATCATTAAAAATTTAAGAATTGCTAAAATACAAAGGATACGCATCTCCTTACATTGTTTATGTTTGTATTTCACTCAGTTTAGAGTAATGAAATGAAATTGGTTGGTTTCTTTTATACTTTGCCTGTTTCTAATCAGTTTCACTTTTGATTTTCCATGAGCTCACTGAGTGATGTTGTTTGGGGGGGTTTATATACTCCTGACATTATCCATATCCTCAACAAGGTTTTGGTTATTGGAAGAAAATATTTCAGGGTATATCAAGGTGTGTGGAGCCTGGAATACTTTAATAGAGAAAACTTAGACTTGGAGTTAAGAATATTTTAACAAGTACAGGAATGGAATTGTGTGGAACTTGGGTTTTTTTGAAATAAGTCAAGCTTTATTGATACATCTGTATTTTCTCAGTTGCTTAATAAATTTCATAATTATACTGAGTTTTGTTGAAGCACCATAATATGAATGGATATGTTACAGTGTTTAATTTTTATCTGCTGATGTCTGCTGTAAATTCTGGTAATGTAGGCACCGTATATATTTAACAAACACAGCTTAGTTGCAGCATATCCTGCTAATAATCATAAGGCAAGCTCAGTAGGATATTAAGTCTATGCCAGCTCAGTTAAACCAACAGAAGACTTCAGGACTTCATCAGGAACAAAATGCCTTTGGTTAGCAGATCATTCTGTGCTATTCATTGGTAACGCAAATGAACAATTGATATGCACCTTGCTCTACGTTCTGCTAAAAGACTCAAATCTTTTTAAGGCAAATCATCATAATTGAATACAAAATAGCCAAATTTCATCATTTATGCCAGGTCTCTCTAATTTGCGTTTATAAGTAGAAGAATGGAATTGCTGCCTCTGGATAGGAGACAGAAGTGAAGGTAAAGCTGGAATTATCAGTAGTTTATCATTCAGCTGGATGATTACCTAAGAGGCTCTTGCCCCTTCTCTCCCTTTGAGTGAGCTGCCTTGTGGCCATGCTGCCTTCCATTAGCACCTCTCCCGGAGGTGTGCAGGGCAAGGAATCCCAGTCAGTCCCACTTTCCTTCTTGTCAGTGATTCTGGTCAAGGAGGAGGCAGGGGACAAAAGTGAAACTAATGGGTGAAATAAGGTTTGCCATCAGGAAAATACAAATCAAAACCACAATGAGATACCACCTCACACCAGTGAGAATGGGGAAAATTAACAAGACAGGAAACAACAAATGTTGGAGAGGATGTGGACAAAGGGGAACCCTCTTGCACTGTTGATGGGAATGTGAACTGGTGCAGCCACTCTGGAAAACTGTGTGGAGGTTCCTCAAAGAGTTAAAAATAGACCTGCCCTACGACCCAGCAATTGCACTGTTGGGGATTTACCCCAAAGATACAGATGCAGTGAAACGCTGGGACACCTGCACCCCAATATTTATAACAGCAATGTCCACAATAGCCAAACTGTGGAAGGAGCCTCAGTGTCCATCGACAGATGAATGGATAAAGAAGCTGTGGTTTATGTATACAATGGAATATTCCTCAGTCAATAGAAACGACAAATACCCACCATTTGCTTCCATGTGGATGGAACTGGAGGGTATTATGCTGAGTGAAGTAAGTCAATCAGAGAAGGACTGTTTGTCCTTCAAACAAAAGGACTGTTTGTCCTTATATGGTCTCATTCATTCGGGGAATATAAAAAATAGTGAAAGGGAATTAAGGGGAAAGGAGAGAAAATGGGAAATATCAGAGAGGGAGACAGAACATGAGAGACCCTAACTCTGGGAAATGAACAAGGGGTAGTGGAGGTGGGGGGGGGGATGGGGTAACTGGGTGACAGGCATGAGGGGGGCACTTGATGGGATGAGCCCTGGGTGTTATGCTCTATGTTGGCATACTGAACTCCAATAAAAACATATATACAAAAAAAAAAAAAAAAAGAAATAGGGTTTGAAGATCATCTGTGGGTTTCATTGGTTATCCCACTTGTTAGCAGGCTGAATCCAGAGCTGAAAGCAATAGTTTTTCTTTATTCAACTGGATGTGCTGTGTATTTCGTCCCCGACAGAAATTCTGCCTTGCTATTTATGCCCCACCAATAAGTGGGAAAGTATATTGAAAAACTGATGATATTAGTATTTCTATATAGATAGACAAGGGTGAGATGTTTCAAACACACACACACATGTATGGAGGTGGAAAGAGACAAAAAGAGATGGAGAGAGACTTTATAATCAAGTCCTTGAAAAGTCTCATCTCTTGTAGTATTTTCTCAGTAATTTTACTTTGGATACAAATGATTTATTTGTGGAATACACACATTAGTCCCTAACTCAGTCAATTGTTCCAAAAGGAGAAAAAAATTTAACATGGATTTAGTCATAATTTCAGGAAGTGTTGAAATTCTAAGCATCAGATGTTACTAGATAAACACAGTGATTCAATTGTAGGAATCAGGAATGTATACCTACAGGAAAAAAAAAATGGTTTCAATGGTATGTGAATAGGTACTTCGAATAGGCAGTGGTGCCAGCATCTTATGTGGATTGAAGTAGAGCTGCATCCCAAAGATCGAGGCTGAAGTAGGAGAGAGTCTATTGGTGGGCTGGGTCAGATGATAAACTGAAGTGAAAGACACACATGCAAAACTTGAATAAAATTATTTTGTAAAATATCTGATATTTTACAGAAGGGAAGAAAGCAGTAGTCCCAAGCAGTACTTTCACATGGGCAATTTAGATGTGAAAGCATAACTAAATTAATAAATGAAATACTCTAAGTAGATATTTGACAATTTCACTTACATCCCTACTTTATATGCTTTATATGTTCTCAGCCAAAAATGATTTTGGTAAATTCTCATTAGAAATATAAAAGGTGATCTTATATTCAGGGTTGGTCTTATGTAAGAGCATATAGTTGTTTTCCAAAACATGGTAAAATTAGATTGTGCTAGTAGTCATAACCACCTTTAATCATGTAGGGCAATCTAGGATTAATCAATTACAAAAGGACAATAACATTTGGAGAGAGTTTTACAAATTCAACACAAACAAGCCACATCTTAATCACATGTGCCTCCAAAAGAGGATGGGCCATTCCATCTAACGCTATACAATATAAATCTGAATTTTTCCTACTAGGAAAACTGAGGTGGGAAAGCTCATTGAATTGACAAAATCAGTCCTTGAGACATGTCACACCCACGGCTCCTTTGTGGCTGCCCCATGGGTGAGTCCAAATCACTGCCCCGTTTATTTGTGGGCATTCACATTGGCAAAGAGACTCAAATGTGCATTTTGCAGCATATAACTGATGTTATCATTCATTATTTTATTCAGTTTATCAAATTACTACTTTGGTAGCCAAGGA
Source organism: Canis lupus baileyi (assembly GCF_048164855.1). NCBI lineage: Eukaryota > Metazoa > Chordata > Mammalia > Carnivora > Canidae > Canis > Canis lupus. Next base: position 7,272,761 of record NC_132869.1, on the reverse strand, counting down.
TTCTATGAGGATGAGAGTGATACAGTTTTCTGAAGTAACGCTGTAGCTTGCATCTTTTTTTAAAAGGACAGTTGTTCTATAAGCTTTCGGTACTTAGAGCACACTTGATTTAGTACCTCAAGAAGCCTTTAGCACATCGGTGAGCCCCAGAAGCTGAATTTTGCAGTACTTCATCAGGCTCAGCAAGTAAGGAAGTAGAAGCTGCTTTATTTCTGTTTCCTTTAATTCAATCTAAGCACTAATACACTCTCAGCCCCATCTCCTTTCTATAATTCGCTGTGCATTCTTTGAGAAAAATCCCCTTCTTCATTTAAGTGACCCCAGTGTTGATCTACAAAAGAGAGTTTCTGAGGCTTTCCCTAACCAATTTGTTAGAATCTGCAAACTGGAGAAGGCAGATCAGATTCTGAAATCTAGACCTCCCTACAATTTCCTGTCTGAAACCAAAGCTCAGCTCAGAAGACTAGCAAATGCCAAATACCACTTTCCCTGGGAAAACCAAGAACTTGTTCTCTCTCTCTCATAACATGACTTTTTAAAATATTTGAGTAAGTGTCAAATTGCTGTTTTTGCATCTTGGCAACAGTCTGAAAATTGGTCAGAAATAGATAAGTGAAGCCGGAGGGTGCCCTAGAAGCTGGAGTATTATTGATTAATATTTTATAATAGTATGAATTTATGTTTTATGTTATTATTAGGCAAACTCTTGGAAGAGACCTCAGTTTAAATGTCATCTTAACCTTAGAGCATTCAGTGTAAGTAGTGAAAATTAGCTGCTAGTCCGTTCCACAGATCACAAAAATAGACTCGATGTGTTACAAATATGAAAAAAATATTTGCGGGGCATCTTGGTGGCCCGGTTACCCATTCCACTCTTGATTTTGACTCAGGTCATGATCTCAGGGTTGTGAGATTGAACCCTATGCTGGACCTCATGCTCAGCAGGGAGTCTACTTGAGATTCTCTCTCTCCCTCCCCGCCCCCCCCGCCAACCCATGCTCTCTCTCTCTCTCAAATAATCTTAAAAATATATATATTTGCCTTTTGTTCTGGCTGCAATGCGATTTATAGCAGAATAACTTACTGGAATATTCAAGAGTTAAACTAGCTGCATATGAAGTCAAGTTACTTGGGAATGCCACTGCTTTGGAAAACCGGGTGTTCTGTTGAGGCTAACAACTGTCTTTTCTGCACAGCACTCACTGAAACCTACTTCAAGTAATGGGCCATAACTCAGGAAAACATTCAAAAGATAATGTAGCAGTGATATGGCCCAGATGGCTAGGATAAGAATACCACCAAGACCAAGCCTTCAGTATTTCAGTATGTCACAGTGCCCATCCTGGTCCAGCCTGACCGTCCAGAGCAGAAAGACATGAGTATAGCAGATGGGGAACCCACTACCCCATAGTTGGTCACTTGAACCTGAATAAATCCTTGTGGAGAGTGAGCCCTTGGTGGGAATGAAGATTTCAACATCATGCATCAGACTCTTCGCAGCTGAAGAGATAGAGCAATAACATGAAAGAAACAATGTAGGTCCTACCTAATTTCATAGGTTTCTTTTCCTTCCTCCTCCTCCTTCTCTCCCCCTCTTCTTCATCTCCTCTTCATTTTCCTTCTTGTTTCACGTTGGTCTGATGATTTCCATTTGTGGAATACTTTTAGGTTGTTACTTAAAACTTACATGACACCTTTGAGAAATGGCAAGACACGAATGAAGGTTATTAGTTTCAGTTATAATGTTACACAGGAAAGTAGAATGGGGTAGGAAACTATATAAAGACAACTAGAATGCCTCTTGGGATAGTAGCTCTACCAAGCCTGTTTTATCCCCAGCAAGGTGGGTGAGACCCAAGCTATCCTGTTACACTGGGTCAAGACTAAAGCCTTTCTCTCTTGGTCGGTTTCTAGTAGCTATTTGGGAATTATCCCTGTCTTGTCTATTCACTCACTGAGAATCAAGCCATAGTGTTGTTTGGATTTAAAAAAAAAATTAGTCCTGTTATTATTAAGATAGAAGACAATAGTCTTTAAATGTAGAACTATAGTTTGTGTATGAGGGTCTTGTTGGTTTGCAACCCTGAGAGTTCCTTGCATTAAATCTGGAACTGAGGAGGGCAAGAAGAGATGAAGAAAAATTCAGGCCACTTTAGATTTTTAGGTGACAATTTGAGAAAGCAAGGGAATTTAACTATGAAGTTGGTCTTGAACAGCCTCAAGAGGAGCAGATCTCTGCACTGCTCACCAGAATCTTAAGAACCTCTATGAAGGACTTAACTGGGTTCAGCCACATAGATCATCCAGATCCTCTCAACAACACATGGCTCTCTCAAGGCTGAGTCCTTGAAAACAGCTCTCAGTGTGGGAACCGTGGGCAAAGCATACATTCCAAGGACAGAAGGGGAGGTGAGGAGCCTCTGACTGCCTGGGTCCAGCCTGTGGGTTAATTAACTGGCAGCCACATTCTCTCAATGACCTCCTTCAACAGGTACAGAACAGAGTTGAAAAATACAGAAGAAATGATAGGAAGAGAAATAGCAGATCTTCAAAAAAAAAAAAAAAACTGCTTAGAACTATTAGCTAACTATATTAGCTTATATTGCTGCTATAACAAATTGACACAAATTTGGTGGCTTACTGGCTTACTTGGTCACTGGGTGAAAAGTAATGTGTTGGTAGAGCTAGAGGCTCTACGGGAGGATTCTTTGCCTTGCCTTTCCTACATTCTTGAGGCTGCCCGCATTTCTTGACTCATGGCCCCTTACCATTATCTTCAAAGTCAACAATGCCCCACCTCTGTGTTCTTTGATGGAGACATCTTTCTCTGACCACATCTGGGACAGATTCTCTGCTTAAGGACTCAGGTGATTAGACTGGGCCCACCTGAGTGATGCAGGATACTTTCCCCCCTCAAAGTTCATAATCTTACTCCTGAAAAGTCCCTTTTGCCATATAAGGAAACAAATGAACAGTTTTTAGGGATTAGGAGGACACAGACACACTTGAGGACTATGAGTGTGCTTACTTCATTAATATATTCTGTTCTTCCTTTTCCCTAAATTTTCTTCCTTTTGCTAAATTACAGAACCTTACCTTGAGACACTTATCAGATCAATCTCTGCTCAATTTTTGTTTGTTTACCCATTTGTCTTTTTATCTTTCTATTACTTATACATGCAGCAAGTGTTAACATCTTTTGTGTCAGATTACTCTCTAATCTCTTAGAACAAAATATAGGAAAGGCAATTGTTCTATAATTTGTGGACACCTTCATGCTTGCTGAGTGGAAAATATTAAGGAGAAGACTGAACATTCTTATCAGAATAAACACATGGAGTACTACTGGCCCCAAATGCTCTGCAACACTCATGAGTCAGTTGGCTGAATGAATGTAGTACAACAGGGGCTGTTAGGAGTACTTCCCAAATCCATTCTGTTTAGGACTGATTGAATATATCACCTCCCAACAGACTAAAGTTCAAATGAATTCGTCTAAGTCAGATTGGCCAACCATGGTCCATGGGTCAATCTAGGCCCCTGTTTTTACAAATAAAGTTTAATTGGAATACAGCCAACACATTTGTTTATATAACATTTATGGCAGCTTTCATGCTATAATGATAGTCTTGAGCATTTTTGACACAAACCATATGGTCACAAAGCAGAAAGTATTTATTATGTGGCCATTCTACAGAGAAAGTTTGTTAACCCCTGATATAACCCAGTAAGAGACTCGCATATCAGTTAGGATGCTTTTATTTATTTATTTTTATTATTATTTTAAAAATTTTATTTATTTATTCATGAGAGACAAAGAGCGAGAGGCAGAGGTATAGGCAGAGGGAGAAACAGGTTGCCTGCAGGGAGCTGAATGCAGGGTTCTATCCCAGGACCCTGGGATCACAACCTGAGCCAAAGGCAGATGCTCAACCACCGATCCACCCAGGTGTCTCAGTTAGGATGTTTTTAGCACCAAGTTACAGGGTGTTTAACTGATCGCTTAAATAATAATAAAAAAATGTATTATAGCATGTAAAGACAGTGCAAGGTTTATTAATTACATGGTTCAAGGAGTCATCAAGGTCCTAGGTTCCTTCCATCCTTTCTGCTCTGCCAATCTTGGCATGTTGCCTTGTTATTAAGCTCCTCTATTTGTCCCCTTAGGATGGCTGCTGCATTTCCAGGCATCATATCCTCAGGCCACCCCATTAAAGGTAGAGTAAAGGGACACTTCCTTCATATGTCACTTTTCATGAAGGTAAAAGATTTTTCTTGAACAATGCCCCACCACCCCATCCCCATTCTGAAGCAGACTTTCTTTTTTTCTTCTCATTGGACAGAATTGCATCACATACTAATGGCTAATTCACTGGCAAGGAGAGTAGATTGACTGAGACTGGTTTGGGCTATTCTCCATGATTGCTCTGAAGACTACCCATATGAAACTGGTGCTATGCCAGGAAGAAAAGGTAAAAAGTGTCTCTTATGTTTTTCCTAGTATTTATGTGCCAAATCTAATGCCTTTAACCTCAGACCTGCCCATGAATACTTCAATACATGTACTTAGCTCAGATTTTATGTTACTTATGATTTTAAAGAGTAAACGACCCTGACTTTTGATTCAAGCAACTTTTGGGGGGCTTCTGCCTATGTTTTTTCTGGACTAGACCTCTGCTTTTCTAGCACAGTGGTTTAATAAGGAGCTCTGGAGTTACACTGTGAGTCAAACTGACAACTATGAATTCCAGATCTGCCGATTACTTACTATGATATACTTTTCCCCCTTTAAAATGGTTATAATTCGGGATGCCTGGGTGGCTCAGTGGTTGAGCGTCTGCCTTCAGCTCAGGGTGTGATCCCGGGGTCCTGAGATCGAGTCCCACATCAGGCTCCCTTCATGGAGCTTGCTTCTCCCTCTGCCTGTGTTTCTGCCTCTCTCTGTGTGTGTCTCTCATGAATAAATAAAATAAAATCTTAAAAAAATTAAAATGGACATAATTCTAGTACTCATGTCACACATTATTATTAAGGTAAAATAAAATAATTTTAATAGACTATTTTGTATAGTTACAGGAACATGGAAATGCTCATGAATGCTATCTGCTACTATTATCTCTTTCTTTGCACAGGCAGTTCATAGTAGTATTTCCCTGAGATAAGTCTGAAATGAGATGCTAGTCTACTAATTAATTATTTCATATGTTCATAGAAACCTCAGGAAACATTTTGAAGAAAGGCACAATGCCAGGATCTGAGATTGTCATGCTGACATCCTGAATCCTGGGATGCCAGCTCAGAGCAAGTGGCCTAGGAATACATGCAAACTGATCTAGACTGAATTATGCAAGCTATTCATTGGTAAGTTTGGGTACCCTATATCTAGACGAAAGAAAATATATAATGCCACTTAAAATGAAATGCCTTGGGGAACACTTTGAAAATCTATGCCCCTAATATTTAAGATCTCATCATGCTTCACCTTGCATATCGATCCTTTCTGCTTTCTCAATTTCTTACTGGTTTTATATTTCAAGTGTTTCTCAAATCTCTCTCCTCTT